>NW_006239492.1:12529-38370 GCF_000226075.1 Solanum tuberosum
GGGGTAATAGGACCTTAGTAAAGGTTAGGTGTGTCTCAGGGATTTTGGGCATAGGCTGGGGGGTACTTATGCATTTTCCCTACATTTTTCAAAGTAATTTTAATTATGTTATTTTAAAATATATATATATATTTTCAGGTTAAAACTGTAACCAGAAAACAAATTCAACTGCTCCGAGATGTTGTTCATGATGTGAGTTTCTAACATAAAATTTTAATTATGTTTCGAAAATCTGCTTGTTTATATGTTGTATCTATTTTTCATTTCGAATTTGACATCATATACTATTTAAATTATCTCAGGGATTCGAATACAATGCCAGACCAATTCAGCCATTAAACGGACGTCCTATCAAATTCAACAAACCTTGGTCATTTGCTTGATTAGGGAGTATTTAATAACCTTCCCATAATTAATCTAGTTCTATCTTTATTAATAAATCGGTAGGGATCATGTCAAACCCTCATCCGTTACCAAGAAGCTTTAATTTAAGAAAATAAATGAAGTTATTATATTGTCTATCGATGATAATAACAGTGTTTAGAACTAGGAATATATATGAATTTATGTTACAAATAATTGTATCATAAGTATCTCATTGTATCAATTGTATCAGTAATAAGTATTACTCGTAATATGTTCTGCATATGTTACGTACGTGTGTAGGCACGTTGATTTGTTGGTTCTTCATTGTGAAATTAATTAGCAAAATACATCGTCAACTTTGGAAAACATTAGAATAGTGAAACATGACAACTAACTTGGGACGAAGAAATAATTCCTGATTTAATTAGTAGAACCTTTAATTTTTTTCAGTTCTGTTATTAGAATATATTCCTATAATAGACTTTAATTTAACAAATATGGAATGGATGCAAAAGACCAGAATCATTTAGTCTAGGCTGTAAATTGTAACCAATCAATATATAGCAGTAAAACAAAGAAATTAGTCCTAATTATAAGTATTTGAGACTTAACGTCATTTCTGTTACCAGATTTAGTTTATTGGATGGGAATAACGTAAGCCATAACGTAACATGCTAAGATCCAGAATAAGCAAAAGAGAAATTGACAAATTAAAGGAGAGATTTCGTAAGAACTTTAATTAATCCATTATTACATTGGAAATTTGACACGAAAAAAAAAATCATACTTACTTGGTGAGTAGTCATGTAAGTGTACACACGTAAAATATACTTCTTCTGTTCTAATTTATGTGACAATTTTTTCATTACGAAAATTTAAATAAGTCTATCTTTGACCGTAATTTCCAAATATGTTTTAAATGTCTTGAATTATCAATTATTGTGACTTGCAGTAATTTTTATGTAGTTTTCAACTATATAAGTGTTATTTTAAAAAATAATAATTAAAGATCATGCCTTAATCCATGATTAATACTAAATTGTTTGACTCACGAAATTCAAATGGTGTCACATAAATTGAGACAGAGAAAGTAATGATTTTTTGGAGAAAATGACTTCAAAACTAGTGATTGTGTGCAAAATATATACAAATATAAAAAGTATACGATCTCTCTATATATATATATATTCGATACTGTTTTACATCGTAAAGTCATCTTGATGTGTTTTAGCAATGTTTATTTCAACATGAATATATAACCATCGACCATAATGTACCATCACTCATGTCAAAAATGGGAAATATACATTCATGTGAGAAATAAAAGGAGAATTTATTATCATCAATTTAATAGAATTTCGAATTTCAATCAGCAATTAAACTCAAGAGAAAATCAGTCAAAATTACAACTTAATTTTGGTTAGCTTCATATAACGTTACTCCTCCTATATAAGTCTCTATAAATTTACTGAGTTTCCTCATTAACTCACAAAATATTTCAACGGTTGATGATATAATATGAATATGAATATGGCAACAACAATCAAAATCTTCTTCTTTTCTTTTCTTTTCCTTTCAAGTGCATTTCTTTCAAGATCTCAAGAAGTTGGTACGTTAAATGTATTAATTAGAATTTTTTTAGCTCGTGTTCATATAAGATGATTTAATAGTGTTATTTCTTTTCTTTTTTTGTACCGTCAGTGTACATAGTTGTAAGTTTCTTAATTATGTCTGAGTAAATGTAGATGATATGAGTGATCATGAGTTTAGTTATGACAAAAACGCGAAGAACGGACCAGCTAATTGGGGGAAAATCTCGAGCAACTGCAATGGAAATTTACAGTCTCCAATTGACCTTGATAACAAAATGGTTGAAGTTGTATCAAATTTAGGAATTCTTCAAAAATACTACAGACCATCCAATGCCACTCTCGTGAATAGAGGACATGATATCATGGTACGTAAGAAAATTGTATCATTATAGTATATAGTAATATATATTGTGGATAATATATCATCACTCATATTGAAATAAAATTTTAAGTTGTGATTATAATATATATTTATTTATAAATGCAGTTGAGATGGGATGGTGATTCAGGATACTTGAAGATAGATGAAACTCAATATCAACTCCAACAAATTCATTGGCACACACCTTCCGAACATAGTATCGATGGGAAAAGGTATATGATATATATTTATTGCGATCAGAGATAGAGTCATGATTTAAAGTTTATGAGATTCGTGATTCTACTCATTTTTAAGTTATTGGGTGCTAAATCTTTTCAATTTGTTATACTTGATAGTTGATTCATAGTATGAGGGTTAAATTAACTAATGTTCATGTGTGATTTTAGACATAGATTCTTCAATTTTTGAAATAAAACTGACATATTTAGAAACTACACAAAATTACAAAAAGCAATATAAATCGTACTAATAGTTAACAATTTTAAATATTTGAAAAAAATATAATCAAGGAAAATATATCCTTTGACTATCCAAATAGTACCTAAGACCATAAACAAATTGTAACGGAAAAAATAATTTGTACATGTTGAATAAATTTATTAAATAAATATAAAATTTGAACTAAAATTTCTAAATTTGTCTAAATCCGTAACTTGTACTTTAGTTTTAACCCTGTGACGGCGTAAATAATGTTAATTTGCGAGGCCTCTTAAAGTTAATTAAATCATTAAAAAGAAGTTACTTTCTAATCTATATATGAACCAATTAAACGTAGCATAAAAGGAAATAACTAATTCAAAAAAATTGAGTTATTGAAAGAAAATGAAATTGTTAGATATATTAAAAATAAATGAACGTAAACAAAGAGAAAAAATATCATTATTTACACACTCATCTATATAATCTCAACCAAGTTTTTTTTTTTTTTTGAACAAAAATAATTCAGGTATGATATGGAGGCTCATTTGGTACATATGAGCAGTGATGGAAAAATTGCTGTCGTTGGAATCCTCTATGAAATTGGATTATTGCCTAATGATCTCCTAACCATAGTAAACACAATTTTATTTTTTTACTCTATCAGTATAATTTAATCAATCGATCTCATTATTTTTTCAGCTTCTTGATATTGTTTGCTTATCTAATTACAGCTAGAGGGTGATTTAATAGCTCTTGCTGATAAAAAAAGGTGCAGAAAAAGCCATGGGAATACATGATCCAAATATAATAAAATCGGATGACAATATATATTACAGATATATTGGCTCCCTAACTACTCCACCTTGCACTGAAGGTGTTGTTTGGACTATTGATGGAAAGGTAATTAAATTTGCCTAAATTCATTATTATGATGAAAATTAAGAGTAATTAAGTATTCCCATTTTAGTATTAATTTTAATTATGTGATTTTTTTTCTCTTTTTCAATTTCATAGGTTAACAGTGCAACGGCAAGTCAAATAAAACTGCTCCAAGATGCTGCTGTTAACGTGAGTTGCTACCCAAAATTATTTATTTGTTTTTTTCTTTAAAAAGACTTTTGTTTATATATTTTGTCTAGCGTAATGCATGCCTAAATTAATTTTTCCGATACTAATTTTCAATTTACCTTCAAAATGCTATTATTTTTATCACATACATCATTCAATTGATGTCCAAGCGCCTATTAAAATAATTTTCTTTTTACTATATATTAAAATTTGTGTGACTAGAAAAAGGCGGTTCTTCAATTTTTAAAAAATTGTAGAATCTACTTATATTTAACTCCTTTCAATTCAAAATAAGTAAACTTTTAGCATATATTTTCCCTTCTTAAAAAGTGTGTCATACCTCAAAAATTTACTTATTGTGGACGAAAGGAATTATATAAACTACTTCTTGATTTTTCTTCTCATGTTTATCTCAGGGATTTGAATCCAATGCCAGACCAATTCAGTCATTAAACGGACGTTCTATCAAATTTAACAAACCTTAGTAATTTCATTGATTGGCTACGTTAACTTTAAACTAGACGATGGTTCGCTACGATCACGTATTAATAGCCTTGATTTTGTGTTGCAACTGTTCCTACATACGATCGACGAGGAAAATAATACAGCATTACATGTGTAGTTACGTACCTAATTTATACTGTATGAGTTCTCTATTTAGCAATAAGAATTAAGAAGTAATATAAGATATTTCTTTATAAATTCTTGAAGGATTTTCTACACCAATATGTCTTCTTCTACTATTTTTTCTTCCTTTACCCCAAAAACTGTCCTGACAAAAAAAATATAAAAAAAATAAAGGCGGACCATGCTATTTTGTGTAACTTGTTCACATTTCAGAATCATAGACGCACATAATTGTAATTTGTGAAAATAATATATCTTTTAACTCTCTAGAGTATTTGTACAGGTCTAATTATTTATAGTCTATATTGGTAGCTAAGAGATCACCTAGCATAGATCAAAAATGTAATTCTTAATGTATGTTTTAATTTTGATGGACTGAATTGTCTGATACTCCCTCTTTCCAACAATACTTGTCCATTATTGACTTGACACACCCCTTAAGAAACTATAAATAGAATGGTGATTTTACTATATCACCCTTTGAATATAATAGGAAAAGTATTAGGAACTAAATATAAAATTATCCATTGATATCATAAAGTGGACAAATATTATTGGACATCTCAAAATAGTATAGTGAACAACTATTTTGGGACGGAAGAAGTACAATGTTTTTAGTGTGTGGTGGAAAGTATCTTATGAAATTAATTTAGATAAATGCAACCTGACCTGAATATCACAACTATATCAAAAAAGATTGGCATGCATGTGACATGAGAAATGAAAATAGAATTTTAGTTTCAATAAAGAAACTATCGTGGTAGTCTTTAATTATTCAATGCATGGAATCTCAATCAAAAGGTAATGGGTTTAATTCGTAGAAATAGTCTTTTGTAAAAATGTAAAATAAACACTTATAATTCAATTTTATTCTGAATCCAACATATAACGAAAGTTTTAATGCACCAAACTGTCCTTTTAATTTCAACCAACACATACTCCAGAGAATTAAGAAATCCAAAAAGGAGTCCTCGGACGGTCTTTTTATTATACAGCATATACAATTAATTAATATCCAGAAAGTACATAGTATAGGAGGCTTCAATTATCCACCTGAATAAAATTTTAGAAAATTGTCATGACTACAAGTTTAGTCAAAAGCAACTTCTTTTTGGTCAGCTTCACATTACCTTCTGATAAATGGAACTCAGTATCAACTTAAACAATGTCATTGGCATACACCTTCTGAACACACAATCAATGGAAAACGGTATATATTCTATGGCATACATATATATTGTTTGCTTATCTAATTACAGCTAGAGGGTGATTTAATAGCTCTTGCTGATAAAAAAAAAAGGTGCAGAAAAAGGCATGGGAATAATTGATCCAAATATAATAAACTTGGATGACAATATATATTACAGATTTATTGGCTCCCTTACTACTCCACCTTGCGCTGAAGGTGTTGTTTGGACTATTGATGGAAAGGTAATTAAATTTTCCTAAATTCATTATTATGATGAAAATTAAAAGTAATTAAGTATTCCCATTTTAATATTAATTTTAATTATGTGATTTTTTTCTCTTTTTCAATTTCATAGGTTAACAGTGTAACGGCAAGTCAAATAAAACTGCTCCAAGATGCTGCAGTTAATGTGAGTTGCTACCCCAAGATGATTTATTTGCCTTTTTAAACTCTCGTTTCTTCTTCTTAAAAAATCTATTTGGTTATATATTTTTTCAAGTGTAATACATGTTCAAACATATCATTTTAATTTATTCAATACTATTTTTCAATTAAGCTTCAAAATACTATTTTTTTAATCACATATCATTCAATTTATGTCCAAGTAGCTATTGAAATTTTCATAAAAGATCATTCAAATCAACCCCCTCCCAAAAAAAAACTCTATTTAGCTTTTACTATTAAAATTTGTGTGACTAAAAAATGGTGATTCTTCAATTAAATAAATAAATAAAAACTGAAGAACCTAATTATAATTAACTCCTTTCAATTCAAAATAAATGAACTTTTAGCATTTTTTTTCTTTGTTTAAAATAAATTATTTTTTATCCAAGAGGTTATCAATTAATTTGTAATTTGTTCATTTTTTTAAAAAGTGTGTCATACATCCAAAATTTACTTATTTTGGACGAAAGGAATTATATAAACTACTTCTTGATTTTTCTTCTCATGTTTATCTCAGGGATTTGAATCCAATGCCAGACCAATTCAGCCATTAAACGGACGTTCTATCAAATTTAACAAACCATAACTTAAACTTGTAGACGACGGTTCGCTACGATAGTAAAAAGTAGAAAAAGTATTAGTAGCCTTGAATTTGTGTTGCAATTGTTCCAACATACGATCGACGAGGAAAATAATACTGCATTACATGTCTAGGCACGTGGATTACGTCCCTAATCTATACTGTATGAGTTAGCAGTAAGAATTAAGAAGTAATATAGGATATTTCTCTATAAATTCTTGAAGGATTTTCTATACAATAAGTTTTTTATTTATTTGTTTTTACTCTTAGCAACTTTTTATTCGAAGCAAATATTATCTAATTAGATCACAAATAATAAATGTCTGAGAAAAAAATTCAATTAGAAAATTCAGATGTTTTTTCTTAATTAATTAAGCCGCCTTGTAAAAATGTCCAATTAATTGATATGTTTTTTCATTGGCCAATTTAAATTATATATCAACAATGACTTGAGCCAAAATGAGCAAAGTTAAAGAAAAAATATGAATGAATGGACTAATCATATTTTAATACAGTTTGTTACGCTACCTAAAATTCATATTTCAATGAATATATGTAACAAACAATTAAAAATTTAACATCATGAAATTAACTTGAAAATTGGAAAAATTAAAGTTAAAGAACTATGGAATTGTTGAAAAGTAAGCTGTAATTTCTTGAATATAATTAGCAGCTTTGGCTTCCAGATTAAGGTAATCCTTATGAATTACGTACTGATTAATTAAGCAATAAATTGTTGAGCCTGATGACTAATTTAGCTGTTCAAGTTGAACATCATATTTTCTTTCTTGGACAGAAAAACAAGAATTTTATATTTCTCAAAAATTACTTACTATATATAATTAGAAGCTAAATAAAGGAAACGTTTCTTTTAAAAAAAACTGAAGTTTCAACGTACCACGCCAATATGTCTTCTTCTACTGTTTTTTTCTTCTTTTCCAAAAATTATCCTTACAACAAAAAGAAAACATTTTATAAGCGGACCATGCTATTTTGTTTAACTTCAGAATCATAGACGCACCTAATGACATATATAGTTGTAAGAAAAAAAAATAGTAAGAGCCAGGGTAAAAGTTTGAGTATGGATTCGGCCAAATTAAACCTAGTAGTCTTTGTTTAAATAGTATAGTTGTATTAATAATTAGTTTATAATTAAATATATATAAATATTAAGTTTAGAACCTAGTTATTAATATTTGAAATCGGTGTTATAAAATTTAGAATCAATAAAGTTAAAGTTTAGGTTTCGCCTTCGGTTCTAGTCTTGATGGACAGATTTATCTGTTACATATTGTTAGTGGATGATGACAGGCATCATGTGCAATTAGTCGAAGTGCATGCAAATTGACCTAGACAGCACAGTTAAGTATTTTTATCTTAATTATTTTATGCAATATTGAATCTCAATCAGGTCACAAATTCAAGAGATGAAAATAGTCTCTTGTAAAAATGTAGAATAAGACTGCGTACAATAGATTCTTATGAGATTGTTCTCTAAACCTTACACATCAAAAAAAAATTAATACACCGAACTGTCTTTTTAATCTCAACCAACAAATACTCCAGAGAAGAAATTCAAAAGGGAGTCCTCGGACGGTCTTTTTATTATATAGTATATACAATTAATTAATATCCAGAAAGTACATAGTAGGAGGCTTCAATTAGCCACCTGAATAAAATTTTAGAAAATTCTCATGACTACAAGTTTAGTCAAAAGCAACTTCTTTTTGGTCAGCTTCACATTACCTTCTGATAAATGGAACTCAGTATTAACTTAAACAATGTCATTGGCATACACCTTCTGAACACACAATCAATGGAAAAAGGTATATAATCTATGGCATACATAAATACTGTTAGTATTAACACCCCACGGAGCCACGAAACTATCTCGTCAAAAAATTACACTATTTATATAAAATTATTTGAATACTTTTAATTTCTTCGTATATTTATCTCCTTATATTCTGAACCCTCTTGTGAATTTTTTTTACATGACGCTACTCTTTTCTTTTAATCTGTTTCAAAAACAAAATAATGATATCTTGTTTTTATAGCCTTAAAAATATCATTATTTCAAACGACGATAAGTTCTAACGATATTTCTAATATGTGCCAAAAGATTTCCTTTATTTTTCTCCCCTGGCCTTTAACTCTATTTTCCATGTTAAACATCGTTGTATTATTTATTATAAATTGATAAGTGACAATAATAGATTATATTATAGCTGAGCCAATCTATTTTTTTTCTTTATTTTTTGCATAATTTTTTTATGCATTTATATCAACAAATTAAATGCAGGTTTAATTTGGAGGCACATTTGGTACATGAAAGCAATGATGGAAAGACTGCTGTTATTGGAATCATCTACAAGATTGGACGGCCCGATTCCTTCTTATCTATGGTAAAATACCGGCTTAAATTATATTCACTGACAGTATTAAAATAAAATTTAATTTTTGATATTTTCAGTGTAATTTAATTTAATATAAATAGCAGATAGAGAAGGATTTAAAAGCACTTGCTAATACAAAACGTGTGGAGAGAGCCATTGGAAGAATTAGTCCAAAGCAAATAAAAATAGATGGCAAAATATATTATAGGTATATTGGCTCCCTAACAGTACCACCTTGCACTGAAGGTGTTGTCTGGACTATGGATAGAAAGGTAATTAATGGAAAAAAAATTCCCACTCAATATTATGAAAATTAAATTTAAGTATTTCCCATTTTGAAAGTAATTTTAATTAAGTGATTTTTTTTTAATTTCCCAGGTGAAAACTGTGACCAAAAGACAAATGAAACTTATCAGAGATGTTGTTCATGATGCGAGTTGCTACCCCAAATTAAAATTTTAGTAATTAGGAATAATTTTCTTACCTAATTATATTTCATTTACTTATAGTGTATGTTTCTTTGTATATTTGGATTCAAAAACGAGTATTTAATAATGAATTTGTGAGATTCGAAAAGGATGGCTCTTTAATTAAAACACGGCTAGAAAATAAGAAATTGGCGATGAAATTTTTGTTTAGCTCAACAACAAAAATTATGTGCTAATCTTATTTAGCTACGGATTTTGAAGCTATTTAGTGACGAATTAACTTGAATTACCGATAAATTTGGTAGTTTGATAGTAACACTGTTTTCTTGACTTTTTTTTGTTAATGACAGGAATCTGAAAGCAACTCAGCCACTAAACAAACGTCCTATCAGATTATACAAACGAGAACAAATAGAAATGAATTGATTCTTTATATTTGTTTTGTTATAGCATGTGTACTATATATTATACTCTACTTAGTACAGGATGTTAATTAATAATCATATTCAGAACTAGGATTAGTTATTACGCCATTTAACTGGAAAAAAAACAAGATACATAATATATCGTTCTTATATAGAAATGTATACGCAAGGTGTTTATACACAAATAAAAGCTAAATTGGGCAACAAACTCAAAATATGAGCTATGTGGCGTTAATATCTCTATAACACAAAATTCAAATTACAAATTAAGTAGTACGAAGTGCAATTGCTTAAAATTTATACTAGCACGTCTGCTATGTATGTATACATGCACGTCCATTTTCACACTTGCCAGCAGCATTCATCTACTGAATCAATGGTATTGTTGCAGCACATATGGAGGTTCAACTCCCCTGCAAGATTAATTGTTCGGGTAGTGGCCTAGAAAAGAAAAAAATACATGTTGCATTCAACGACATGGAAATGAATGTAGAATCAATCCTCTGTTTTCACAGGTAAACTAACGTTTCTCTAAGTTGAGGATTATAACATATTTCGATCAAAGATACAAAATTCTACTGTAAACAGCTCTAACTACTTCTGATCTATTTGGTACTGCTTCTTTGATCACAGCAACAATAACGTCACCAATATGAGCATATTGACGATTGACATTCTAATTGAATCTCCCAGCCACCTCTTTCACCAAACAGACAATTAACCAAGCAAAAACAGAAAGCCACAAGTTTTAGAATAACAAAGCATATTCGTTTCTTCACGAGTAGACTAAGGTCATTTTATGTAGAAACCTTCACTATTTGACATTGTCCTCTTTCTTTGATTTATGCTTACATATAGTCAGAACCAAAATAATCCAAGAAGAGCAAAGAAAATTGAGATCAACATTAGACTACTATTTGTTGCATCAATCATTTGAAAAGGAAGATACGACAATACAATGAAGATTTGATTATATGGAAGATCTTACTTACCTAAGATGCTTTGAGAACAACATTGTTGATGTCAATTACTAAAGTCCTGTCACACAGAAAGACATCCTTCATGTTAACCTTACCTCCTAAGTAGAAAAACTACGTGGAACAGGAACTTAATAATTTGAGCACATTAACAGATTAGAGGAGCTTACTACAGTATTAACGTTGCAACAATTCCAGCAAATCGATTTCAAACAAGAGATTTGGTAATAGAAAGATGATACACACAAGATTAAATGACATGCCGCAAAAAAAAAACTTCATTAGTGAGCACCAACCTATAAATTTGAGAAAGAACTTGCAAGTTGTGATTCAACCCCATTCACCCAAGAGGAAATGAGATGATTAGCAATTGCAAAGGGCCCCGGGATAAACATAGGAGCAAGTTCCCCACTTTCCACATTGAAATCGGAAGACAAGCTCTGTCCTCTTTCTACACCCTTGCACATTTGGTCCACTTTACCAGCAGCAGTCCTCTGTGCCTTCTTGTATTCCGCGATTGTGAGTGCCTTTTTCACATCTTCTCTGCTGTGCCATTTCGCATCTAGATCACAAGTTTATTCACCGTCACAGAAAGAAAGAAAATGCCCATAATCAAAATATAAAGGTGGAATTCAAGTGTTATAAGTCAAAGGGAGTCGATCAAAAATCAACATAATTAAAGATCTTCAAGTTACCTTCTAATTCCTCCTTATCCACATTAATATCCAGTGATTTTGCATACGCAAAGAATCCCACCATAAGTTGGCATGGCATGCTGCTAGGTCCAACTGTGGAGGAATCATACAGTAAAATGATAATCACATGAGCTAAAAGAAAACTGGCATGCAAGAAATACAGATAAAATGTTCAGTAACAACTGCCAATAAGGAAAAGATAACCTCTAGAGTCCATTTCATGAAGCAACTGATTGGCGCACAATTAGATCAACAATGCTCAAAAGAAAAATGGAAAGCTGACAAGTGATATGCATCACACCAATATGATGTTTTTTTAAAAGATTGGTGGTAACAATTAGGAGCTACTCTGGTATTCATTCCCAGCATTGATATTAAAAGGCATTGCTTTGTTGCTACGATGCGAAGCAATGGTTATTGCTTCATGGGTGAAGTCACGCGCTTCAAAGAATGATTCATAAAGTTATCAAAATGAAAATCAGGATCAGTTCTTTGAATTTCAATAATGGCATTTTCTTATAATGGATGTTTATCATAAATTCTGTGATTCACTTGTTCTTTGAATCTCGATTTGAGGAGTTGGATTAATAAAGGCATTTTCTTATATTGGATGTTGAATAATCATTAGTACTGAGTTCATGTATGTTTAGTAATTTAAATTTTCTTCATAAATTGTGTGATTCACTTCTCTCTTTCCGCTTCAAGTTCCACCCACCTTACCTTGTCACTTTTTGGCACTTTTCCTTGGAAAAAACACTAATTACATAATTACCTTACATCATTAAGAAAAAGCTAGGTGTATAAAATAACTAAAAGAACAGAAGGGAACAAATACCACAAATCTGGTTCCAAGAACATTACCAGGCCATGGCTGAGAACTATGGTAAACAACTTGTCCAACTTCAATACCGGTCTCCTCCCATGTTTCTCTTCTCACAGCCTCCTCCAAACTTTCTCCTGGCTACTAATAAATTTAGATACTAATTAACATGTTTCATAAATAAATTGTGAATGACAGGATCAAAAACCAATGCTGGCTAATTGTACACCTATTAAAACAGAAAAGGGAGACAGCAAACCAACCAAAAAACAAAAAGGAGCTGAAGTACTATGCAGAAAATTGAAATACTCCCTCCGTTCCATATTATGTGACACTCTTTCCATTTCTTGTTTCAAAAGATTGAAAAAAAATAATCATTTTTTTATGATAAGACAGTCATTTTGTAGACCACAAGATGCTAAGGTATTTTGGGCTATGTTAAAATATTTAGCTTGTGTCAAAACTCAAAAACCTTTTTTTCCTACTCCATACACTGAGGAAGTAATAAAAATTGACCACTGGCTAATAGGAAATAAGTCAAATAACTAATACACTGATGCAGGAATGAGGTTCTAGTGACTAAATTTCTTTTTCACCATGGACAACATCCATAGTGATCAAGACATATGAACGCTATTTTTTAACTAAATTTGGCAACAAGTTATGCAGCAGCTCGAAAATGCATTGCTCAAAATCAAAAGCACGCCACATACCTCCATGAAACCAGCTAGACAACTCCACATGCGAGGCACAAATCTTGACTGCCTACTTAATAGCGCACGGTCATTCTCTTTGTCAATAACTAACATAATCACAACCTGTTGCCGGGACAAGACATGCCAAAGAAAGTTAGGATTCTCATGTAGCATTTCAGTATGCAAGTCCCATAACCTCTTCCACGAAACAAAGAAAAACAAGTAAACCAAAAAAGTGTACAACCACAAGCAGAATATTAATCAGAGAGAACAAAATCGAACTGATTGACATACTGGATCAACTCGAGGATAGATTTTCTTCTTGCATAACTCATTAGAGCACTGTTTCCGTCTCCCAGCATCAATTAAAATGTTCTTACCACCACAAAATCCACAAAAACGTGATACTGTATGCCATTCTAGTAATGATCTGGCCTGATAAAATTCCAAAGACAAAAGGTAAAACATTCAGTTAATTGTGGTCGCCATTTTTAGCATTAGAAGGTACTTATAACAAATAACTAAAACAGAATGCTACCGAATGATTGGATATGTGCGGTTCAACATTGACAATAATGTGGCAAAAACCCAAATTCATTTTCTTAGAATTAGAAACAAACTTGATGCTAGATGGAATTATCAGGACTCTTAGACACATCCACACTTTCTGAGACAACCCTTAAAACACTCTTAATATAATTGAGGTTAAGAATCTTAAGATAATAAAGTTTGAAATGCACATTTACAACGTGATGTTAACTGCATAACCAGGTTGCAATTTCATAACAAGAGATCCTCTGTTAAGCAGTTCTAGATAAAGATTACGTAAGATCACTTAAGTAGTATTCTAAACATACAACATTTTCTTGCCTACAAGAATCTACATAACTAAAGATAGAACTTGAAAAAAGATATTCCGTCTCATTTGTTTGTCTTACTTTCCTTTTTAGTCTGTTTAAAAAAGAATGTATCTTTCCTTTTTTGGCAACTCTGTAATCTAACTTTCCACGAGATTAAAGAGCATTTTGATACACACTACATATCTTAGTTTAAGACCGCAAGATTCAAAAGTTTCTTTATTTTCTTAAACTCCATGTCAAGTCAAAACCACACAAACAAATCGAAACGAAAGGAGTACATGGGTTCAAAATACCAGCTGGTAGTGGATAGTTTATGAAAATGATTCACTACATTAATATGCCTAGTTAATTCATATAGCTGGTGATCACAATGCAGACAACTAGAGCAGCAATCCAATTCGACGAGCAATGTAATTGTATCAATGTTATACAAGAATTGTAGTTTTTGAAATTGAAAAGGCAGAGGTGAAAAACACATACATGACCAGCAATAGCAAGTTGTCCCATGGATGAAGCATTTTCCCAATCAGTGGCAACCATCAAAGTCCTAAGCTCAACAAAGCAAAACTGATTACCCCCCAATTCTTTAACCAATCCATTACCAGCCTCTGTCACATCAATACCCCAGTACACAACATAAACCCCATCACCCTCAGAATCAGAACCCAGATAAACCAAAGTATCTTCACTCAAATTAACCTCAGAATTCTCCAAAAAAGCCTTACAATCCCCAAAACTCAACCAACCCAGGTGCCAATTCGGCTCATTCGAATCCCTAACTGAACCAGCCAATGGCCTTCCCTTTCTGAAAGGCAAGATCTTGAAATTAGGGGAATGGGGTTCATGGGTATTTCCTAAAAGAAGGTTTTTAAGGGTCTTGAGAGCAGAGGGTGGTGAAAATGGATCAGTTGGTTTAGGGGTTCTTAGCTTTATGGGGTTGCCTGCAAAGGCGTGAGACTTGAAGAAATTGGTAGACATGGTGGAGAATTGTGGGGTTCTGAGAATTGGGAATTTGGAGAGGGAGACGAGATGAGTAGCAGCTGAATTTGTGAAGGAAAGAAGAAAGATCATTGCTTGAGTTCAGCTACCATTGCTGTTTTTTTTTTTCTGAAGATGGAAGATTTGGTGAGTCGATGAGGATGGTCTATGAAACGATGACATCTGGACTTGTGTGTTCTATGGTCACGTTGCATTATAGTTGGCCACAATTTCATTTGTACACCTTCGATTCCTCACAAGGGTGTACACTATTTGCCTGATTTTTTTTTTCTTCGTGCCAAAAATATTATTCTAAAAATATTTATATAAATCTGATATAAATTGCGAGAATAGGTAGGGGTAGGGGTGATGGGTGTTGTGGTGGGGGAGGTGGGGTGTGGGCGAAATAAGAGTAGTAGTACTCAGCATGGACGATCTCTAACGTCTATATTTTATAGCCAATCTATTTTAACATACTCAATTTCAATTCAACTTATTCATTTAATTACACTCTTACAACATATAAAGATAAAGGTCTCACGAGATATATCAACTCTATTGAGTGCAGGTCAATATTGATTCCTTGTATCACCAAATATGGAAGCTCAACAATATAGTGATTCTCTTGCTCTAGTGTTAAAAAAAAGTCTGTTTGAATAAAGATATGTCTTGTAACCATAAGTTATAATCGACCATGAAAAACTCAATTAGCCCATTTGACCTCTCACAACTACTTTCTATGGTGATCTTACTGGACACATACTAAGTGATTGATCCCTAATTACTTGGAGGGTGGAAATCAAACCTTCTACTTTAGGTAGGGAACCTTTGAATCTATGCAAGATACTTGATAATTAACCTGCCTTCATTCAGTGTCTACAATGTATTTAATAATTCCTTCAATATGCCTTGCCCAAAAAATTGTTAGCCCTCTTAGTAAATACATTAAAATTGTATCTTGTAGAAAAGTTATAATTTATTTAATTACCCAGCTAAAATGACTTGCATTTTTTTTTCTTTATGATGATTATATAATATAGTTCATCAAACAAAAAATTAACTTTGTTTTAATAAATATTTTGACAAGAGTACTTATAGATCAATTTAGACTACATCCTTAGTTAAAAGTAGCTCAACTTTTAGATTGATCGAATTGGACGAACCAAAACGGATCAAGTTAATAAATATTAACTTGCCAAACTTGGACAGTCGAGTTGAGTGGATTATATTAGGATAGAAGATTAGTAGGTAGTGTAGTATTGGGCTTGCTTAGGATAATTGGTGTTTGCCATTGTACTAGTTATAGTATTGTAACTCTTGTTTTTGGTATGATATATCATTGTTTAGTATTGTTTTCAATAATCTATCCTAATACTCTCTCTGTTCCTAATTACTTGTCTACTTTACAATTGACACACCTATTAAAAAAACAATAATTGACATAGTGAGTTTACCATTTTACTCTTATTAATTATGAAGTTGATGAATTAAAAACTTAAGATTTTCAAAAAGTTCTACATTTTTCAAAGTAATTAATTGAGGGTATAATAGGTAAAAAAAATTATTCTTTCTTGATTTGTCAAAATGGACAAGTAATTAGGGACAACTAAAAAAGGAAAAGTGGACAAGTAATTAGAGGGAGTATGTTGTTAATTATGTTTCGATTAGCAGTACATTATTTCTGGCAGACTTTGCATTGTTTCCTTGCTACTTAGCTTGCTATATTTTTTTCACCGTCTCATTCTTCTTTGTACCTGGATTTGTTACACTTGAGTCTAAGGTCTTTTGGAAACAACATCTCTTTCACGAGATAGTGGTAAGGTTGCATAAGTTCTATCCTTTTCGGATTTCATGAGTGTATGTTGTTGTGGTTGATTTACTTATTATCTCCATCACACATTGTATAGTGTCTGATTCAACAATAATGTGTTGATATGTAAATCAAGTATAGGACGGTATTATTGTAACTTCAATTATATGCATTGCCATCCCTTTCTTGCCAACCAAAAACTTTGGAACAAATAAGGAACCAGTGCATGCAGCTGGAGCTGAGGAGTAAATTCAAATATTCCACTTGCTGATGGCTACTCTTGTTGAATTTCATCTCCTTTTTAGTCTAAAATGATGGAGAAATATGAATTATGATAGCTTGAGTCTGACATTTTATGTACCACCTGTTAGAGGGTCTGCTTTTATAAGGATAAATTCAACATCCTTTTCACCCATCCAATTCATATATAGTAGTACTATCATCATTTAACTTTCAACCAGTAGTTAGTATGGGATTAGACTTAGTTATGATTATAAGTGATCTGTTTTTTCTAAATAATATAACTATATGATATAGAATATAGTAGTAATTATTACACGTTTTCATAAGTTAAAATTTTATTTTATATATATATGAAAAGAGAGACAGAGCTATTACGTACCACCAAGGGTTATGATGGAGTAGTAAATAGTCGTAGATCTTTTAATCAGAAATCTCAAGTTCGAGTTCTAGGTATGAAGTCGTGTTCGGCGTTCTATTCCTTACATAGGACCACTTGGAAATTTTAACAAGGCACTTTCTTTCTTATCAGCCTCTTTGTCAATGCCTTTTAATTTTATCTACAAATTCACTTTTATCACTTCTAGTTTTGCTTCTCAATTTTTACTGTTACTGTTGACATATACAACCTCCCATCCTATATACTTGTCGCATATTGCTATGTAAAAGTTAATTTGATTAATTTTCAGAGATAAATTAAATTAAAATATAGATGTTTGTAAAAATTTATGAAAAGTGCTCTATAAATTGTAATCTTTTTTTATAATAATATGATGAAAAAATACGTTAGTTAACAATTATGATATTGCGAAATGTGACAAGTAAAAGAGATAAAGGAGAAGTACTCTTTCTGGTACCAACTCGGTGAGAAATAATCTTGCCGACGCTAGTGCATATTATTATGATTTCACAAGTATTAGGGTAGTATTTGATTTGAATTTTAAGTACTAGTAATTAATTGAAATTCAATAATTAAAAGTATATCAAGATGTCCACACATATTAAAGCTAGTCACTAAACCTCTAGCTGGTAGTAGGAAAAAATAGAAAAATGAAATGATTTGAATAGTCATTATCCAAATAAAGTAAAAGCGACGCAAACCGGAAAATGTAGAAAAAAAGATTACCATAATTGGGAGCCAACAAATGGCCAGAAAAGTGTAAACATAAGTACTCAGTACCAGAAAACTATGTGTTCCCATCCATATTAAAAGCATATAATTAACTCATTCATTAATTAATGCAATTACCGACTTTCCTTTTTTCCACCTCGCATTTAGTTTATAATATCCGTAATAGAGTCTGATTAAGCTGAATTTATCCATCACAAAACCCATTTCTACGAGGGCACTTTTCATAGGACTTTTTTCATAACCAACACTCAAACCTGATAGAGGTCGGGACCTTTAATTAAAGGTGTCATCCCACCTAAACTCATATTGGTGAGGAAAGAATAGTTACGCAATGGAAAACTCTTCTATCTATTTTGTTGTCATGAAGAGGACTGGAAACAAACACTGAATCTAGATGCAGTGACCACTTAGGTTTGACTTATTTTGTCATAAAAGAAAATTGATTTTATGGGTTGATTGATTAGTATACCTCCGATATTGATAAGGCCAGGGACTGTGATCGTCTGTCTCCGATTTGCCGCCCAATAAGATCTTGGAGATTGATTAGCAAGCTGAGTTGATTTGATTTAATGAGACAATATGAACAATCACTAGATTTCGAATACCAAATAATTAGGTTTATTCTGATAATTTGTCAAAATCTACTTTGTACTCCTATATAGATAACATCTCTTTATTTTTTTTATTTTTTTTCAGGATCACTGTTCCAAATCTTTTTTATTTTTTTGACGTGTTGATAGTAATTATTTTTTAACTGATTTGATAGCCTTGGAAAAAATAAATCCATACTACAAGTCATGTATAGCTAGATGTTGAACTTTATAGTTTTTTTAACACCGTGATATAATTGAACATGGGTTTAGGGTGAAATTAATTAATAATACAGGCAGTATGAATCAAAAATGCAAGTATCCATTTTTATCTAATTTATTTTTTAATAGGTTCATATTCAATCTTATCCGTCCATTAAAAACAATCTATATATACCCAACCATGCTTATAGCCATAGGGCATGGAGGTGATATATAAGAAATGCCTTTACTTTTACATGCGAAATTAATTACCACTAGTGAAAAAAGTCTCCGTCTCTGAAAACCATGCACTTTTTTTTCTTACCTCATCTATTCCACCTCTATCTTTTCCCCCTGTATTTTTTTTCGATTTAATCATTTCGTATTTGTAATTTACTAATCTGAATTTATATTTAGTCATCGAGTAAGTCTAGTATTAAAAGTGTGGTAAATAAAGCATTTTTTTATTTTGAGGTTCTCCAATCAAAATCTTTGATTAAAGATTAAAAAAAAATTGTGACAAAATTAATTAAGATATTGATTAAAATGTATGGAGTAATTTTCTGACGAAGAAAGCTAAAATTATGATACGTTTCCAAAGTTCCACGTTGTGACTTCTATATAATTCGACTTACAGTACCCCCCACGGCCCACACAGAGTAATACGAAATATGTACGGATACTTTACTACTTGTGAGGCTCATTATTGAAAGTAGTACATATTATTATTATTACTAGTAATAATTTCTGATTACATTAATGCAAATGACAAGTGTTCACATGGGATAATTACACTTCGTTCTCGTTCACAAATTAGGAATTTAAATACTTTACTCCTGTTGTTATTCAATTCATTAGAGGACCCAAAGATCAACAACCATAGTCTATACATACGTTATAACGTTATAATTTCAAGTAGGTGGGATGTAGGCAGGTAGATCTTAGAGCTAATGGTGAGACGGGGTTTTTGGGAGCGCAGTAACTTTTCATAAATTTAGTATTTTTTTTTTAGAAACATATTTATATATCTTTGATGTGAGTTTGATTCATCTTAAGCACACATAATAATAAATTTAAAATGTGCATTAACAATCTCACTCAAACAAAATTGAGTGGGTATTGTTTCTAGTTCCTTTTTTCTTGATGGTTGTTAATTAGTAAAAGTT
Source organism: Solanum tuberosum (assembly GCF_000226075.1). Lineage (NCBI taxonomy): Eukaryota > Viridiplantae > Streptophyta > Magnoliopsida > Solanales > Solanaceae > Solanum > Solanum tuberosum. Next base: position 32,611 of record NW_006239492.1, read on the forward strand.
TGATAGTATCTTGTTAAAATTGACAAGGTAAAATTTAACTCTTTTTGCTTATACTTATTTCTATTGAAGAATTTTATTTTAATAAAATATTGAGACACAATGTTTAGTGGTATAAATTGGCAAAAAAAAGTAAATTTTTGACGGCTACTTTAAGTGTGTTTTAGTTGTGCTTGGCTAGGTTTTGCCATACTGTTACGCAATACAGATTGTGGATGCACGTGGCAGTTTAATAAACAATAATTCTTTATTGCTACTTGTCCAAGGGGCATGGAAGTTATTACTAATTTATTTTATTTTCAAAATTATAATCGCGTAAAGATAACATACATGTGTAGATGTTTCTTTAAATTGTAAGGTTCATATAAGTTAAATTTTTTACTACTATAAAAGGTAGTGTAACTTGTTCCATTATTTATACTAGCAGCAAGTAGTCAAGATACCCACCATTCCCACATAGAAAGAGAAAAAAAAAATAGGAGATATGGAGAAGGAAATAAAACAGTCAAAATTCAAGAGGATTTGTGTGTTTTGTGGGAGTAGTGCTGGAAAAAAAAGTATCTATAAGGAAGCTGCAATAGAGCTTGGAAGAGAAATAGTAAGAAAAATACTACTACTATATTTCCTAAACTCTCTAATTGTCTTTCATCTCTTTAAGATATTGATGCATGATAGCTTATGCGCATACTTTATTATTATGTGTCGACTATATAAATCATCACTGTGTAAGCCAATTGTCAAAATGTTATGTTATTTTATTATATTTGTTTGTATAAAACAAAGGTATCAAGAAAAATAGACCTGGTTTATGGAGGAGGCAGCATTGGTTTGATGGGTTTGGTCTCTCAAGAAGTTCATAATGGTGGTCGCCATGTCCTTGGGTCAGTTCTTTCTTCTTCAAATATATTTTTTATTTTATTTTTTGAATAACTTAACTTTAAAATATTGACAACTTGCTTTTAAAAATAAGTGTTACTTTAACAAACAAAAAAAGTTGTCCCAAAATAAGTGTTGCTTTAGAAATTTAAGACAGAACATAGTACTCACTCCATCCCAAAATAAGTGTCTCAGGAAAACTTACTCCCTATATCACTAATTACTTGTCCACTTTTTCTTTTTTAGTTGTCCCTAATTACTTATCCATTTTGACAAATCAAAAAAGGATAAAATATTTTTACCTATTATATCCTCAATTAATTACTTTGAAAAAGGTAGAACTTTTTGAATATCTTAAGTTTTTAATTCATTCACTCCATAATTAATAAGGATAAAATGGTAAACTCACTATGTCAATAATTATTTTCTTAATAATTGTGTCAATTTAAAAGTGGACAAGTAATTAGAGACAGAGGGAGTACTAAACTATACTACATTATAGTCTTTATTATTATTCTCATTTCTCAATAAATGTAAAGTGAGCTAAAACGACAGTTATTTTGGGACTAAGAGTGTTTGATTAATCAAGATTTTCACTCCTAAGTTAGGTGCCCTAACTAATTTTTACATGTTCTTTTCTTCAGTGTGATTCCCAGGACATTAATGCCGAAAGAGGTAAGCGTTTTCTTCACAATATTAAGATGTTAATTTGACTTACATATATACTCGATTATTAGTTTAAAAATCAAGTGACATAAGAAAATAAGAAAACAAATGAAATTAAGGGGTTTTTGTGGTAGCCTCTCATATTTGATGTATTTTCTACCTCATTCTTGTTATCTTTTGTATGAAGTGTGTTCTAGTTGTTGGTATATGATACAAAAACAGCAAGATGGAATTTTATGTTATTAGTATAGTACAGGGGTGTACATGACCGGGTTGGTTCGGGTTTTTCAAATATCAAACCAAATCATTTGTATAAAAAATTTAAATTTATAAACCAAACCAATCTAATAAAATTCGAATTTTTTTTGGGTTTTTCAACCTCGGGTTGGTTCGGGTTTTTCAAATATCAAACCAAATCATTTGTATAAAAAATTTAAATTTATAAACCAAACCAATCTAATAAAATTCGAATTTTTTTTGGGTTTTTCAACCTCGGGTTGGTTCGGGTTTTTCAAATATCAAACCAAATCATTTGTATAAAAAATTTAAATTTATAAACCAAACCAATCTAATAAAATTCGAATTTTTTTTGGGTTTTTCAACCTCGGGTTGGTTCGGGTTTTTCAAATATCAAACCAAATCATTTGTATAAAAAATTTAAATTTATAAACCAAACCAATCTAATAAAATTCGAATTTTTTTTGGGTTTTTCAACCTCGGGTTGGTTCGGGTTTTTCAAATACCAAACCAAACCATTGTGTTGAATTTTTAAATTTATAAATCAAACCAAACTAATAAACCTCGAATTTTTTCAGATTTTTGGATTTTTTCGGTAAAGTTTGCATACAAACATATAATTAACTTGTGCTCCAAATATTTCTTTAGTCCAACCAAAATACAATTATCTAAGATGTTTTTTAAAAAAATAACACAAAATATGAGATGAGTACTGATGACACAAAAATATTCAATAAAAAATAATAATGAAATCATCATATAAAATAAATATTGCCCACTAGTCGGATTTTTTTTCCGATTTAACTCGATTTACGATTTGATTCAGTTTTCAGTTCAGTTTTGTACACCCTTAGTATTGTATTTAGTTGTGTAGTATGTTTGGTTTTAGTATTTTTGTTTTCAGAATTTTCTTGTTCGATAGCTATTGCTTTCTTTATTCCCTTCCTTCCCTTTTGGTCCCCCTCCTTCTAACACAGCAATTGGTCCTCTTTGCGGACTACTTAATTTAGACATAAAAACGATAGGGACATGTTTCCGTTACGATCAAACCCTACCATTCTACCAAAAAATATAGTTGATAGTAAAAGGTATTATAACCTTATTTCTTAACTAAGCCCAGCATATTCGATAATGACTCCAATCAGGATCACCCTAGTCGCGTCCTTGCGCAAGCAGGATGTTGGGTAAACATGCTTTGTCATAGGTAGAATGTTGACTTTATCTAATAATTAATACCCCCTCCAAACATGTACCTCATTTAGCATGTTGCTCAATCTTGGAAATCGAATCCATGACCTTGACTCTAATACCACTTATTGTTAGAATCAAACACTTAACGATGTCAAAAACTATAGTTGATATAACTTTATTTCTTAAGAAATCCATCAAGTAAACGTCATGTTCTGTCATGACTCCTGCCCAGGCCACTCCAGCCCTATCGTAGACCTTGCCATAGGCTGTAACATTGTTTGTCTAGTAATATAATGGAATATCGTTATATAGAGACTATACATCTTTTTGTAGTTATCTTCCTAAATAAATAGAGATTGATTCATGACAATTATGTACGTACACATATTAATCTTTTTCGGAAGTATATGTAGATGTGCATAGTTCGAGCAGAAAGCAATGAATGTAGTTTAACGTGCCGTGTTGCCTAGTATATTAACATCAGTTACGTACAATAGTAGACTGGAGAGAGGACGACGACCCTGCATAAAGGCTGCAATATATGCATTACAAGCCTCATCGTTTTCTTTTTGTTCTTTTCCCCACTAACTTCTCTTTATTATTCTTGTTTTATATTGTTACAAATTACAATTAAAGACCCCCACCAATTGTTTCTGGAGATAATATGTCTAAATCAGTGACTGCACATATAAATCCACTTGGTGCATGTGGGGCTAACAAAGTTGAGTGTCAGTGGACTTGTTGTGTGGGTATTTTTGCATTGACTTCGGTAAAATTACATAACATATTAATCTAAATCTAGTCAGATAACGTATGTAATTCATTTACGTAGCGAAAGTAGAAGAATAGAATAAACCACAATTGAAATTTACTAATCAATCGATCATGAATGTCACAATATATTAGAACAATGAATTGTTATATAATGGGTGAACCCGAATTTTGTACCCTTTCAATACTTTTACTGTAATAATAATAGTTGTGGTGCCACATGCAGATAACTGGTGAGACAGTAGGGGAGGTGAAGGCAGTAACAGATATGCACCAGAGGAAAGCTGAAATGGCCAAACATTCTGATGCCTTTATTGCTTTACCTGGTACCTCTTCATTCTTCCCCATTTTTCACCATATAATAACCACCTTATCATATAAATAAAATTTTCATCTATTTTATACAAAAATAAAAAAAAGTTGTGCATATTATTTAGGTGTAGTAATATAATTGTCGCTATATGCACTAATATAGTATGGGAATCTATTTATAATCAACACTCTATATAATGTCACTAAAGACTTTAATCACTCTGGATGTAATGACATTAACTCAATTGCTGCTTAAAAGGAAAAAAAATATTGTCACTAAATGTCTTTTTTTGCTGCAATCAATAATGTATGTGAGAAAATGGAATTTACTGTACATATTCACGATGATGGAGAAAATGATCAAAATGGTCCTTTAATATGTAGGTGTTGGTCTATTTTTGTTCTTGATATATTCACTTTAAATGATATGGTCCTTGACAAAAAAAAATCACTTTTTTTCTTACATTATCGATCTGTTAGGATGCATATATGAAAGAACCAAAATAAACTAACCTCAATATATTAATTATTAAAAAGAATCATTTTGACCATTTTCTTGAAGATGATATGTATAATTAAATTCTCTTTGAACTCATTACTATTTTATATAACCAGATTAAGGTGACCTACAACAACAATTATTTTTTATGAGTACATCGATTTAATTATCTTCAGCTCACATTCACTAATTTATACTAATTCTTTACAAAATACACGAGTACCTTTTATTTGCAAGAAATTAAACTTTGTGGCAACTCTAGTGAAATTATTGGACTAATTGAGTAAATATTACAGGTGGCTATGGAACTTTAGAAGAGCTGCTTGAAGTCATTGCTTGGGCTTATCTTGGAATCCATGATAAACCGGTAATTAAATTTCTAAGTTCCTTTAATCAGCTTAATTAGAATTTTTTCCCCCGTGATTAACAGTAATTTGATTGAAATAATATTAATGCAGGTAGGATTATTGAATGTAGATGGTTACTACAATTCCCTCTTGACGTTTATTGACAAAGCAGTGGAGGAAGGATTCATCTGCCCTAATGCCCCCCAAATTTTTGTATCAGCTCCTAATGCCAAGGAACTTTTAAATAAACTCGAGGTAAATGATATCAGAGTCGGGTACATTTCTGTTTTGAGTTTTTAATCCACGCCCCAGTACTTGAGCCTGGGTGTGAAGGGGAAGTGATATGGGGAAAAGTTTCATATTAGTTGAAAAATTAACTGGTGATTTGTATTTTGTAAGCTTAGTCAGTCCACCCTGAAGAACTGACTTTTGGGGTTGAGTTGGACTCAAGTACTATCATATCTTTATGATTTGATTAATTCTGATTCATGTTGCGTTTATTATTGATATATCTGAAATACATGTATATTACTACCATTTTTCAGGGGTATTTTCCCAGTGATGAATCAAAACTTAATTGGGAAAATGAGAAGTCAGAATATTCCTCCAAGATGATTCTCCATGCCACCTCATCATGAGAAGACTAATTTTAGAACAATCAAGAATGTATAACTTATTTTTCAGTTGTTTTTTCTTACTAATAAAGTTGGAAACTGAGATGACTATTTCTCTCAATTATGGCCAAGTGTTAATAATGATTATCATGGTTTTTATATTTGTTTTAATCTTGAAACTACTAAGATCATCTCTAATTCCACCTCTATTTTACTCTCCATTCTCTATATTTGGAGAGTAAAATAGAGA
>NW_006239492.1:38464-41495 GCF_000226075.1 Solanum tuberosum
AAAATATATTATTTAATATATACTACTTTCATCTCGAATTAATAGTAGTTTCATTTTTTCTAATTTTCGTCAATAATATAGATTTATTTTATTATTAATTTTCACTATAAAGAATGCACAAAATTAAAATGATAAGATGAAAAAATTTAATTCAAAAATACAATACATAACATAATAATTTAAATACAAGATAAAACACAATACAATACAATACATAACATAATAATTAATTTATCACAATAATAATTTAGTAATCTGGTAGGTCGTTTTCAAATTTAGCACTATTCGGAAAAAAAATAGGGTATGATGGTAGATGAAAATCTCCGGTTTGAACAATTTTTAGCTAGACATAAAAAAAATTAAGGATAAAAATACTCATTTTGAACTCCGTAATGCATTAATAGAATATATATGGGAGCAACGTAATAATTTTGAAAGTTGAGTGTTTATGTAATTGTATTTCACTTTTATTTGAATTTGTTCATTAATTTATATATTATATAATATTTTCTTGCAATTTATTGTTATTTAGGAATTTAAAATAAAATAAAATTTTATATTAAATAAAAAATTTGAAAAAATAAAATTTATATCACATGAAAATTATATAAAGTAATTATTTGGGAAAAAGAAAGAAAGGATTTATATTACGAAATAAGAAAATAAGAATGAAATAGAAATAATAATATAATATTGAAGAGAGAAAAAAAGATTCTTTTTAGAGAGTAAAATAGAGAATTGAGTTGGAACTGGTAATCTGAAAAAATAAAAAAAATTATATTTGGAGAGTAAAATAGAGTTTATGGTTGGAGATGCCCCTACAATTACTTCCTTATTTTCTGTAATGATATTTGATTGAGCATAACATTTTCTTTAATAACAAAATAGAATTTAAAATAAGTTATAAATATTTGTATGATTATAAAAAACTAGTATATGTGTCCGCGCGTTGCGCAGATGATTTAAAATGTAATAATTTTATAATTTAAAATAACTAATAAAATATATAATGCACTTAATAATATATTTAATTTATTATAATAACAATATAATAATACAAATCATTAACTTGTGTATTTGAGCAATATTAAATTTACATTATTAGTACACAATTTAATTTATTGTAATAAAATATAATATATATGGATAGTTATCTTAGAATTCAAATTTTAAAAATTAAAAATTGAAAATTAAAAACTTATAATATATTTTAAAATCACAATTTTCAACTTAATTTAATGTTATTATATATATTGTGAATAGTCTTAAATTTGCTAAATGACTTATAATAGTGATATTGTTCAAGATAGAATTCAACGCTAGCTAGATACAGATAAATATTATTTATCTTAATTCAAATTTAAATTTTATTTCTCATAATATTATTTTTCAATTTTGAAATTTGATTGTACATTAAAAGTAATATTATGAAAACAAAACTTAATGCCTTCTATGTTTATGATTAGGGGTGTTCACGGTTTGGATAAAAATCGATCCAAATTGAAAAATCGAACCAAACCGATAAAATTTTTATTTGGGTTTGATTTGGTTTGGTTTTAGATTTTTGAAAACCGATAGTATTTGGTTTGGTTATGGTTTTATTCGAAAAAGCCGAACCAAACCGATGAATTATATACATATATTTTATTAATATACATACTTAATATATTGTTTTATACATATATTTTATTAATATACATACTTAATATATTATTTTTATAAATAATTTTAAAGATCTTATATATGTTTTCATTATAATTTCTTTATAATTTACTTATTGAAAGCAAAAATGCCCAAGGTGAAAACATTTATTTTATTGATTTTATGTATAAGAGTGTCTATGATAATTCTTTGTGGGACTGAAAATGTTAATGTTTTTTCCTTCTAAGCCAATATAGTGAATTTTAAAGCTTTATTGATAGTAAATTTAGTGATTGAAAGTTTAGTAATTTAAGTCATTCTAACTATTTTTCGTTTTGAATGGATTGTTGTCACTTTTTTCACATTTTGATGATTTTTTTCTTTTATTTTTGTGTATGATTAATAACCGAATAACCGAACCAAACCAAACCGATGAATGTATATTATGTTTGGTTTGGTTTGGTTTGATAATTTCAAATCCGATTAAGTTGGTTTGGTTTTGATTTTGACCAATAACCGATCCAAACCGACCCGTGAACACCCCTATTTATATAGAGACAATTCCTCATTTATCTTGTGTTAATAAATTAATTTTATATACACATAAGTAATAACAATAGGTTTTATGTTTCAGATGCATTTATAATATAATTTTTGTATGCAGTTAAAATAAAACTTCAATGAATTAAAGTATAAAATATTGAGAACTTCTTAAATTATATATCAATTAAAATGAAAATAAATTGATAAATTATGTTTATAATAACATTATACTTGGATTATTATTATTATTATTATTATTATTATTATTATCATCATCATTATCATCATCAGTTATATTTTTTAGATAAAAGGTTATATCTTATTAAAAAAAATATTTATTTTTAAAAATGCATTAAAATCTTAAATAAAACTTAAAAATCTTAAAATGATAAATTTTTAAAAGAAAACTTCCCTTGGGGGGTTTTTTTAAAAATAAAATAATTTTTAATTTAAAAAGTTCTTCAATTTGTTTAGAAGTAGGAGTGTAATGGAAGTTTTTAAAACTCCCCTGTTTAGTTGGGTATTTTTTTATTCAAAATAAAGATTAAAAACCCTTTTTTTCCCCATACGTGGTTTCTTTTAAAATAAATAATTTTAATTTAAAAGTTCTTCAATTTGTTTAGAAGTAGGAGTGTAATGGAAGTTTTTAAAACTCCCCTGTTTAGTTGGGTATTTTTTTTATTCAAAATAAAGATTAAAAGGACATATTTAGTTGACTGTTTTTTTTTAAAAAAAATAATACATTATTATTAGTATTATTATATTATATTATTATTATTAGTTTAAGTTAAACATAAATTTATTATTATTGTCATTATTATTAGTTTGGCTTTTTTTTTTTTTTATA
>NW_006239492.1:42271-45994 GCF_000226075.1 Solanum tuberosum
ATGAAATATAGTTTTATAATATTTATTTTTTTAAAATACTGCAATTGCAACTCTGCAAGTATAGGTACTTTCATTACAAAATACAGTTTTATAATATTTATTTTTAAAAATACTGCAAGTATAGATACTTTCATCCAAATCCATCTTGTTTTAGGATATAGTCTTCTAGCATTGATAAGAAAAGCCTAAACTAAAAACAAATAACAATCATTCCAAGTAATTAAAAATAAAATAATCTAACCCAATCAAATTTTAATAAATTTAATGAAAAAGAAACAAAGAAAGTACATCTCCTTTTAAATGGAGTAATAAATTATATACAACTGCAAATCAATAATTAGATGAGCATCAAACGGATTCAGATTAACTTCAATTGATTAAAGGTTTACAACAACTTTGAAGTAGATAATTAAAGATAACAAACGAAGACATTCACATAATACTCTATGATTTGCGCATAAGAATTTGATAAATAAATTTTCAGAATAAACAAAACAGAGGGTATATGTATTAATTCTAATTTTACCTTTGAATGTTTGACAAATACTGTTTAGGTATAATTAGAGTTACTTCAATAACTCAATATTTACATATAACTTTGTGTTCTTCTCGCAATCAAAATTCCAACTTGACCTTTTCGTCTTGTAAAATCATCTCCAAAGAGTAAGGTATTTCTGCTTTGAATTTATCAGGAACTATTCACAATCGAATAACACGAACTTTCAAGTTCTAATGCATTGATTTTGGATGTAATTTCTGAGATTGTGTTAAATTGCAAAAGCCACTTATTGTTGAATATAGGAGAACAATGTAAAGTTATGTAAAGTTATTACTGAAAATATCTATATATAGTACGTGACTTTCAAGATGCAGTGAAAAATGTAGTTAAAAATTCCTTGTTTAGTGGATGGTTATTGAGAAGTTATCTTAAGGAGTTATAAAACTGCCTTCTTTGTGTTTATCTGTAAAAATATATAGATTTTTTTATATTAATTTTAAATACAAAATACTGGTATATTTAAACTCCTTATGTAAAATATATACTCATTTATAATAAATGAGTATATTAAAAATGATAAAATTGTGAATCCAATATATGTAAAAATATATATTTATTTTTTATATAAATTTTAAATACAAAATACTTATATATTTAGACTCCTTACGTAAAATATATACTCATTTATAATAAATGAGTATATTAAAAATGATAAAATTGTGAATCCAATATATGTAAAAAAATATATTTATTTTTTTATATAAATATTAAATACAAAATACTGATATATTTAGACTCCTTACGTAAAATATATACTCATTTATAATAAATGAGTATATTAAAAATGATAAAATTGTGAATCCAATTTTCCTTGATTAAATGATTTATAAAAAATGATTATTTAAAATTATATGTAGTTACGTATAAGTAAATGGGTCTAAATCTAAAATATCTAAAAGCTAAAATATTCTAAAAAATTGTGGTATTGTAACTACCGTATAATTACATAATGGATCTAATTGTAATTATTGACATGTTTCAATATTTATTTAAATAATTATTTATTATTGATTATTTAACATTTAAAATTCAAAAAATTATGATAATGACATGTGTTATTTTTTTCTCCTTTTATGTTGAGTGTCAGTGGACTTGTTGTGTGGGTATTTTTGCATTGACTTCGGTAAAATTACATAACATATTAATCTAAATCTAGTCAGATAACGTATGTAATTCATAAATGAGAACTTACTTTTTCTTTAAGTAGCGAAAGTAGAAGAATAGAATAAACCACAATTCAAATTTACTAATCGATCATGAATGTCACAATATATTAGAACGATGAATTGTTATATAATGGGTGAACCCGAATTTTGTACCCTTTCAATACTTTTACTGTAATAATAATAGTTGTGGTGCCACATGCAGATAACTGGTGAGACAGTAGGAGAGGTGAAGGCAGTAATTAACAGATATGCACCAGAGGAAAGCTGAAATGGCCAAACATTCTGATGCCTTTATTGCGTTACCTGGTTCCTCTTCATTCTTCCCCATTTTTCACCATATAATAACCACCTTATCATATAAATAAAATTTTCATCTATTTTATACAAAAATAAAAAATTGTGCCAATTATTTAGGTGTAGTAATATAATTGTCGCTATATGCACTAATATAGTATGGGAATCTATTTATAATCAACACTCTATATAATGTCACTAAAGACTTTAATCACTCTGGATGTAATGACATTAACTCAATTGCTGCTTAAAAGGAAAAAAATATTGTCACTAAATGTCTTTTTTTGCTGCAATCAATAATGTATGTGAGAAAATGGAATTTACTGTACATATTCACGATGATGGAGAAAATGATCAAAATGGTCCTTTAATATGTAGGTGTTGGTCTATTTTTGTTCTTGATATATTCACTTTAAATGATATGGTCCTTGACAAAAAAAAATCACTTTTTTTCTTACATTATCGATCTGTTAGGATGCATATATGAAAGAACCAAAATAAACTAACCTCAATATATTAATTATTAAAAAGAATCATTTTGACCATTTTCTTGAAGATGATATGTATAATTAAATTCTCTTTGAACTCATTACTATTTTATATAACCAGATTAAGGTGACCTACAACAACAATTATTTTTTATGAGTACATCGATTTAATTATCTTCAGCTCACATTCACTAATTTATACTAATTCTTTACAAAATACACGAGTACCTTTTATTTGCAAGAAATTAAACTTTGTGGCAACTCTAGTGAAATTATTGGACTAATTGAGTAAATATTACAGGTGGCTATGGAACTTTAGAAGAGCTGCTTGAAGTCATTGCTTGGGCTTATCTTGGAATCCATGATAAACCGGTAATTAAATTTCTAAGTTCCTTTAATCAGCTTAATTAGAATTTTTTCCCCCGTGATTAACAGTAATTTGATTGAAATAATATTAATGCAGGTAGGATTATTGAATGTAGATGGTTACTACAATTCCCTCTTGACGTTTATTGACAAAGCAGTGGAGGAAGGATTCATCTGCCCTAATGCCCCCCAAATTTTTGTATCAGCTCCTAATGCCAAGGAACTTTTAAATAAACTCGAGGTAAATGATATCAGAGTCGGGTACATTTCTGTTTTGAGTTTTTAATCCACGCCCCAGTACTTGAGCCTGGGTGTGAAGGGGAAGTGATATGGGGAAAAGTTTCATATTAGTTGAAAAATTAACTGGTGATTTGTATTTTGTAAGCTTAGTCAGTCCACCCTGAAGAACTGACTTTTGGGGTTGAGTTGGACTCAAGTACTATCATATCTTTATGATTTGATTAATTCTGATTCATGTTGCGTTTATTATTGATATATCTGAAATACATGTATATTACTACCATTTTTCAGGGGTATTTTCCCAGTGATGAATCAAAACTTAATTGGGAAAATGAGAAGTCAGAATATTCCTCCAAGATGATTCTCCATGCCACCTCATCATGAGAAGACTAATTTTAGAACAATCAAGAATGTATAACTTATTTTTCAGTTGTTTTTTCTTACTAATAAAGTTGGAAACTGAGATGACTATTTCTCTCAATTATGGCCAAGTGTTAATAATGATTATCATGGTTTTTATATTTGTTTTAATCTTGAAACTACTAAGATCATCTCTAATTCCACCTCTATTTTACTCTCCATTCTCTATATTTGGAGAGTAAAATAGAGA
>NW_006239492.1:46202-47763 GCF_000226075.1 Solanum tuberosum
ATAATATTTTAAAAAATATATTATTTAATATATACTACTTTCATCCCGAATTAAAATATATTTTTTTTTCTAATTTTCGTCAATAATATAGATTTATTTTATTATTAATTTTCACTATAAAGAATGCACAAAATTAAAATGATAAGATGAAAAATTTAATTTAAAAAATACAATACATAGCATAATAATTTAAATACAAGATAAAACACAATACAATACATAACATAAATAATTAATTTATCACAATAATAATTTAGTAATCTGGTAGGTCGTTTTTAAATTTAGCACTATTCGAAAAAAATAGGGTATGAACGATTTTTAGCTAGACATAAAAAAACTAAGGACAAAAATACTTATTTTGAACTCCGTAATGCATTAATAGAATATATATGGGGAGCAACGTAATAATTTTTGAAAGTTGAGTGTTTTATGTAATTGTATTTCACTTTTATTTGAATTTGTTCATTAATTTATATATTATATAATATTTTCTTGCAATTTATGTTATTTAAAAATTTGAAATAAATAAAATTTTATATTAAATAAAAAATTTGAAAAAATAAAATTTTATATCACATGAAAATTATATAAAGGTAATTATTTTGGGGAAAAAGAAAGAAAGGGATTTATATAATGAAATAAGAAAATAAGAATGAAAATAGAAATAATAATATAATATTGAGGAGAGAGAAAATATTCTTTTTAGAGAGTAAAATAGAGAATTAAATTGGAGTTTTATAGTTGTCTGAGAAAATATAGAGAACTTTATATTTGAAGAGTAAAATAGAGTTTATGGTTGGAGATGCCCCTACAATTACTTCCTCATTTTTTGTAACGATATTTGATTGAGCATAACATTTTTTTAAATAAAAAACAGAATTTAAAATAAGTTATAAATATTTGTATAATTATGAAAAATAGTACAATAATATTTCTTTCGAAATTGAGAGAGCAAACCAGTACGTAACCATGTGGAAATGCCTCGAGGTTGGTATTACTCCACTTATATATATATTCACCTCGAATACGGCTTGACCAAGTGATTGACCTGTTCTAATACATCTGTGCCATATATATTAATATATAAAGAATAATTAGGTACAGAAATTAATGAGCCTAGAATTTCTCAAATTAGTCTCTTATGAGGTAGAGTAAGATTGAGCATAAATAATGGCGGAATCAAAAGCATTAAAGGGTTTAAAATATAAAAAAGTCGAAAGGGTTTAATATCTATTACATAATTTTAACCATATATAAACTTTCCATTGAAGGCGAACGGGTTTGGATGAACCCATCGGTCCTACCTAGCTTTGCCTGAGTATACACCACCATCTCTAAATTTCACTTGTGAGATTATACTGAATTTGTTATTGTAATTAAAATAGGTAAGTAATAATAATTTATTTATCACTCTATTTAATTGAATTCCGATCCTTTTCCTTTACCAAACCTATAATTTTCATTGTTTAACAACTTGCCACATGCTATTAATTTTGAATTAGTCATTACAATATTGAACAACTAAAATAAAACAAATATATATATATATATATATTGCACG
>NW_006239492.1:47994-108770 GCF_000226075.1 Solanum tuberosum
TATATATATGCTCCGAAATCTTAATTACACGTTAATTAGAAACTCTCAAGAGAATTCAATTCCTAGTGAAATTTTGAAGGAAAAAAAATCCCCTTTTGGATGAAGTGGACAACACCAAATGTGCATTATATGTAATGGCATAGTCAAAATGGGGTTGCCTGTTAAAAGTTAGCCACCTGACTTGAAATTTAATACTAATTAGTTGTTCATTCTCCAACTCTACCTAAATTCCTTTAATTAGGAGTGTAATTTATTTTAGCATGATAGTTGAGAGGATGTGAATTGTATGAAAATATTCAGCGTTGACCAAATAAGTATAGCTTTATTTTGAATTAGACAAACTAAAGAAGCTTTTTTCTTAATTTAGTGTTACTTAAGATATCTACATTGACAGAGTTTGGCAAGAAGGCAATATGTTCATGTACTAAACCAAAAAAGTCAATCCTTTCCAACCCTTTTTAAATTTCTCCCACATATATAAATCTCTTCATTTATACTTATAACTTTTTTTTAGTTTACCTTGGAGGCTTTGCTTTAGCTTAATTTGCTGAATAAGAAATTAAAGGCACATCTTATTTCCCCCCCATTCATTTCTAATATTTCTTTCTTGTTTCTTTACTTTCAAGGTAAATGCATATTTCTACCTAGAACTTTTTTTTTCTTCATATTTGTGTCCTATAGTATGTATTCCTTTTGTTACCTGGTAACTATTGCTGGTGGGAAGTAGCATGTATCACATATAATTAGTCGTGGTGCGCAAAAGCTGACTCAGACATCATGATAGTTTATATTCTTTTTGTTAGCAAGAATTTTGTTGAGGGGATTCAAGAAAATCGAAAAGTACCATATTTTTAAGTTAAGGGTATCCAAAATTTTATATATGTGTCTTTAAAAACAAATTATGCTATTTACGTTACAATAAATCATGTCTATATAAATAGTGAAGTACTATAGTTAATATGGATTTAACTCTGATGTTGTAAATTAATTTAGTCTAACCAAAAATATTAGAGTACCAAAAAATGCAGGGGTGAACCTTCTTTTCTGGCAGCAAAGCCGGCTTTTAATTAGTGTCCTTAGTGGGAAATTATAAGAACACTAACCATATAGTTAAGGTAACGCGTTGCTTTGTATTATTTGTTTTTAAGAGTTAATCCCATGTGACCTTTGCTGCATTAACACACACTTGTCTCTGCTATATATTTACTATTCTTGCCCATGATCCAATGAACAAGCACTTATTTAAGTCTACTTGTATTTATGTGTTGTAGTAAGTATAACAATTTTCTTGAATTGTGAGTTTTCTTTTTTCCAAGAATTGTTTTTCACTTCATATATTTGTAGGTGGATAGTTTTCATGTGGATGAACTTTGATGGGGTTAGTTGGGAATCTTGATATGAGAAGTGGAGATTCTTTAGAAGGATTGTTGAGTGACAAAACTAAGATGAGACAACAAAAGGGTGGTTCTTCAAGGGTTGTTACTTTGTTAACTTGTTTACAGTTCATGTTTGCTGTTTATGCTACATTTCTTCTGTATTACATGAGCCCCTCTATAGATTTAAGGTCTAAACCAGATTTCAGTTGGACTACAAGAATTGCTCACCAATGGAAGCAATTCATAATTCCTCCTCATGTCGTTAGTCGTTATAATCAGGAAGCTAATTCAGTTGTTAGAGCTGAAAGTACTCAACCAAGTAGTCCTTCTGAAGTTTGTGAGCATGAAAAGATTGATTTTGTACAGAAGAAGTCGAACGATGCTGTCATGATCAAGTTGAAGACAGAGCTTTATCAAGAAGTGCTAGATTTTCAAAGCAAGTCCTTTGGTGCTGAGACTCTATCTCAACTGATGGCGATGAAGTCCAAATGGGATTTGCGCGGTCCAAACAAGCCAAAAATCACAGTGATTTTGAATCATTTCAAGAGGAAAACACTTTGTGCTCAGCTTGACTCTTTGCTTGGCCAGACCCTCCCATTTCATCATGTTTGGGTACTCTCATTTGGAAGTCCAAATGAAAACTCCCTCAAGAGAACTGTGCATAGATATAATGACTCAAGAATAAGCTTTATCAGTTCAAGCTATGATTTCAAGTACTATGGAAGGTTCCAATTGGCCTTACAAACAGAAGCTGATCTTGTATATATCATTGATGATGACATGATCCCGGGGAAAAAGATGCTGCAAATGTTAGCACATGTTGCAGGAACAGACAAGTACAAGAATTCTGTTTTGGGAAGCATTGGTAGGATTTTGCCTTTTAGACAGAAGGATTCTAGTTTTCCGAGCTACAGGAAGTTTCGATCCAAGGAAGCA
This sequence comes from Solanum tuberosum, assembly GCF_000226075.1. Classification (NCBI taxonomy): domain Eukaryota; kingdom Viridiplantae; phylum Streptophyta; class Magnoliopsida; order Solanales; family Solanaceae; genus Solanum; species Solanum tuberosum. The sequence continues at coordinate 50,307 of NW_006239492.1, forward strand.
GGGCTTTACTTGCCTGATCCTGCCTATAACATCACAGTGAACAAAATTGTTCAGGTGGATTTCCTCTCTAGTTCTTGGTTTATGTCTGCTGAACTTGTCAAGACACTCTTTATCGAGACACCGTTCACTTTCATGACAGGGGAAGACTTGCACTTAAGGTATGTACTCTAACAGATTTTACTTTTTTGTGCCAAAATATTTCACACAGTAAATCATTTGTACACTATCAGAAAGTTCATTGATCTGTTCATTTAGGGGAGGATAATAAAATTTGTGAGTTAGTCATATGTTAATGAGTATATTAAATAAAGTAATGTAACTTTGTGCATATATTAATATAAAAAATGTCAATATTCTAGGACTGCTCCACTTGATAATACATAGTGTACCACTAGATTGTTATCTGATTCAGATTAGCATTTTGCAAGTTGATCATTAGAATGTCTATTCTTTTCTAGGCACTTTAGAAAAAAATACTCTTCACCTAATAATGTTTGATTTCTTAATGATCAACTTTTCTGCAAAAAGTATTATACTATTGAGTCCTGCATATTCTGTGTCTCTCTTGTTTGATCCTTAAGTAGTCCTCTTTATAGATTTTAATCTGCTTCATGAAAGTAAAGGAAATTTACAAGAACTTATAATGACTTCAATTTCATTAAAAATTGCAGCTATCAGCTTCAGAAGTATAGAAATGCTGCTTCATTTGTGCTACCAGTTGATTCAAAAGATAAGGACACTTGGGGTGACAGTGAGCATAGGCTTGCCTATGTATCCGAAACAACTGTAATTTTCAAGGACGTTGTTCAAGTCCGGGATGATCAGTGGTGGAGGGCGCTTTCTACTGGTTATGTGACACAATGGGCATCGATGTATCCACAGAAAATTGATGCACTTTTCTATGCTCACTCTGTCGATGAAGTTAAAGCTCTTGCACCTCTTCTGCTAAAGTTCAGTTCAACTGTTGGAAAGAAGGCCTATATCGTTGTCTCAGGAGGCAACTTTTGCCCTTGTGAAGATGCTGCAGCAGCTTTGAAGTGGCCTAAGACAGTATGCAAGGAAAAAAGATTCAAGATTATGGATCTAGGAGTTGGTGCTTTATCAGGAAATTCAAATTCAGAAGTGCCTGTTGTTCAAGCAGTATATGCTAGCATGAAAGGACTAATCAAGATTCACAATCCTAGCTTGGTAATCACAGTAGCCGATACAGACTCTAACGTGAAGAAAGCTCTGAAGATGGCTACTGAAGCTAACACAAATAGTTCAACACTCGTTCTTCTTCCAAAGTCATCGGTGTCAAAGGTTCTTTGGATGGCTGATATTCGTTCAACAGCATTGCCAAGTAAGAATTTAATGTATTTTACACTAAATACTTCCCTTCTGTTTTGTGTAGATTTCTGAACAACGCGTTTTTGTTACTTCAGATTGGAACCGTATGAAGATTTATGTGAATATCATCACACAAACCAGAGCTAATTCACTTGCAAGGCTTCTCAAGTCTCTAAGTGATGCATACTACATTGGTGAAGAAGTTCCTATAACTTTCAACATGGATAGCAAGGTGGATGAGGCAACTCTAAAGCTTGTCAACTCATTCAATTGGCCTCATGGACCCAAAATTCTTCGAAGGAGAATCATTCAAGGAGGCCTAATTCGAGCAGTTAGTGAGAGTTGGTACCCCTCATCGGACGATGATTTTGGTCTCTTACTTGAAGATGACATTGAAGTCTCCCCATACTATTACCTTTGGATCAAATATGCTCTCTTATCCTACCACTATGACCCTGAAATATCCCTCCCTGAGCTCTCCTCGATCTCTCTTTACACTCCACGGTTAGTGGAAGTTGTAAAAGAAAGGCCTAAATGGAATGCAACAGATTTCTTCAAACACATCCATCCAAACACACCTTATCTCCATCAGTTACCTTGCAGTTGGGGTGCAGTTTTTTTCCCAAAGCAATGGAGGGAATTCTACGTTTACATGAACATGAGATTCACAGAAGACGCGAAGCAGAACCCCGTTCAAATACCAAGATCAAGAACCAATGGTTGGCAAGCATCTTGGAAGAAGTTCTTGATAGACATGATGTACTTAAGAGGGTACGTTACACTTTATCCGAATTTCCCAAATCAAACAAGCTTTTCGACTAATCATATGGAACCAGGAGCACATATTGCAGCTAAAGAAAATGTGATCAAACATAACAAGGCTGATTTTGAGGTGCCATTGCTAAAACAAGACTTTAAAAACTTTCTGCCTAATGGGAAAATGCCTGCAGCTACAAGATTGCCTTCATTAAACCTCTTTAATCAGCCTGTTTCTCTAAAAGGCTTAAAGGCAGCTGGTGCAAAACTGGGACAGGATATTCTTAAATGCAATCAAACGGAGATAGTAACTGTTAACCATGAGACAGGTGTACCTTCACATTGTACAAGATTCTAAAAAATTCATAATTTTTTTTTTCTTTCATTGATAAAAGGTTTATTTGATTAGTTTTTTCCTTATTGTTACACATTTAAGGAAGGACTAAGAGTTGTATAGAGTGGCTATCTGTAGACTGTATGTATCCTTCTCTTCTTATTTTCACTCTTCCTTGACCCTCTGAATTCAACTTGAAAAGCAACGAACGATATATCCAGTGATATCTCACAAGTGAGGTCTAGGGAGGACAGACGGTACGCAGACCTTATCACTACTTCATGAAGGTAAATAGGTTGTTTTCGAAAGATTCTCAATTCAAGTGCAACAAATATCGATATAAAGAAGAAGACAATGAAGAGAATCGAAATAAGAAATCGTGCAAAAATAGCCAAAGCAGCAATAAAATCATGTGATAAAAAAGCAATGCCGGAATTTATGAGACTCTCAACTTAGTAACAAAAAAGTCATAATGGCCAGAAATTCGAATTGATTACTCATATGATCATATACTGATAGTTATTATCTCAAAAACTTATTTTTTTTCTTCTGAATTTCAATTTTCTTCGATAAAGAAGGTAATTTTCTGATAAAATAGTAGACATTTGTTCAGTTGGCATGTCCAAGAATCACTCCATGCAACTGTCACACACATTTTAACTCATTTTTTAATCTAATAAATACCTCCCCCAATTGAATAAAAAAGACCCGACCAACAAACTAAACAGCTTGTTTTATTCGACTTGTTATATTATATTAAAATGAAAATAGTAAGCAAGGATAATAAATCAAGTGCTAGACAATAAACAGATCGTATGAGGTTATATGTTATTATTACTATAAATAGTTGATCCATAATACTTGTTATTTCATTAAAATAAAATATAAATTACAATATTTTTACAATTATACCTTTGATAGTTCTAATAAGTAATTAATGCTCAGTGTAATTACTATACATTGATTAATTACTCTCACAATTGCATTACTCTATAAAATCTGATTTTGAAAAAGAAATCTCAACAAAAAAATTAAAAATAAAAGATGAATTTATTTGGAGTATCATTTATTGAAAAGTTGACTTTAAAAAGAAATTAAATAAGGGTAGAATGGTAAACTTACTTAAGACACGGTCATGAATGAATGTTATACTAAACTATCCGCCATTTCATTAGGACAACACTTAATCTTTTTCTAACTTGATTTTGAAGCATGGTTTAAAAGGAACGGAGGAAGTATTAAGTATTTTTTTTGTTTTCCCATCCGGTGTTCGAAGTTCACATTGGAGCTTTGACTAAATCTGAATCGGGCACTGCAGGATCCATTCGGAAGTGGCGCTCCCAACAGGATTTTCTTCACACCTAAGACTAGAACCCGAGACCTCTGACTAAGGGTGAAGCAATATAACACAACAAATATGAATAAGAAACAAAAAAGAGAATATGGAAGACTTCACGAAATACTACGGTAATTTTTGTAGGATCAAGAGTGGCATGGTTTAGCTTATTTAATCCCTATATGTTGATTGTTGCGTGAGTTCTTGAAATATTGATTTCAATCAATTTATGCTAACAATATTGGACAGGTAGTGGTTGTGCACTCTACTTAACCTTTCAACTTTATGTTTACGCTTAATACATAAGCAACTTCTAAAATTTGTTAGAAAGTTTTATTTGATTATTTAAAATATGATTTATTTCAATTAAACACATGATAAAAGTAAGATTTTGTGTCATGGAATTCATGAGAGGAATGAGTTTCCTGGTATGCACTTAAGGCAAAGATATCAATTATGTCATGTTTTTGTTAAACACTTTTGGTTAAGATTTTGAAAAAAAATAATTGCCCGGATTTTTAAGTGCCTATTACCTAAATAAATTAATTACTTAAAATTTATCACTTTTCTTTAAAAAATAAAAATTATACACATTAACCCTAAGTAAGATGTAAAACTTAATGCATGTTCTGATTGAGGCTGAATGGCTGATGTGCATATAATTTAACATAATTGACTTAATTTCCTAATAGATATTTGAAAATACACTCAAAACTTTTTCCAAAATTTGAATATCCATTAGGACAATACTACTATATTATGTATTCAAGTGAATAAATACAAATAAATCATAATTCAAATCTCTAAATACGATTTGCCTACACATTTAAAAACTATTTATATATTAAGCCTTGTGTTTATATCAAGACACCTTGCATTGGGAACATATTTTACTAACACACCTTGCATTGGGAACATATTTACTAACAACAAATGTAAGACAAATCATTTAAAAAGATCACAAAGTTAAAAGTTTATGAAGCAATTATGTTTTCATCTATATCGAGCACTTAATTTATCCATAATTCGTTTTCTTTCTTTTGTACTATATAGTATATATATATTTTTTTCAAATCATAGGATGAATGACTATAAAGTGATGGATCACAGGCTGTTTTAAGAAAGCAGACATGCAACTTTTGTGGCCACCACGTGGGGACATTATCATCAAACTTTACACATGTTGGTGTTACACAATACCACATCAAAAGAGAACCCATATTTTAATAATTAAAATAACTATATTTTTTTGAATTCGAAATTTAAAAGCTTATATTCACTTTATCAAAGTTTTCAATCTAATCAAGAAAAAAAGAAGAGGAAAATTCAAATTCAACAGTGAAAATACAGTTAATCATATTGTATCTCAAATTCGTCATGAGATTTATATGGAGCAACGTCTTGATATATATATATATATATATCAATTGTTGGTAACCCATCAGTTATATATGTAGGCAGTGTGTCTCCATTCTTTAACTGAAAAATTCAAGTATATTATTATAGAAATCTTCCATAGCAATTAAAGACTATTTACCCGCTCTCTTGTTTGGATAGTTATTACTTATTGTTTCAGCATAATAACATAATACATAAACATGACCCTTAACTTAGCTTCAGCGAATAATTATGCCCTCCAACTTTGAGTATGCACAAGTAGACACTTAAACTTGTATAAAATTGAATAAGTAGACACACGTGTCCTACATAACATGATACATGTAGGACGCCATGTAGGTCGACACAAAATTTTCATGTAGGGTGTCATATAGGACGGATGTGTTTATTTATTCAACTTTACAAATTTAAGTGCATACTTGTGCACATCAAAAGTTAAAGGTCATAGTTGCCAGCTGACGCCAAATTAAGGGTCATGTTTATGTATTATGCCTATATTATATTATGTTATATTATAGTATAATGTTGTATTAATTATAATATAACATTCGAATGTACTATATTATTCTTTCTCATTATATAATGTCACACGTTAATAATTTGAATAATAATAAGTCATTAAGGTTTGAAGTAGAGCTACTATTAAAAGTAGGATAAAGGATAAAAAAAGTTTATTAAATAATAAATTAAAAATATTAAGATAATAACGCAATTACACTAAACTGATTCAAATAAGACTTTATGTCTTTAGTAACGGTGGACCTAAATCATGCGGTACAATAAAATTTAAGTAACAGTTAAATAAACACTATATCTGAATTAACAATATAAACCATCCAAACAAGGAACAAGTCTCTATTCTTTGAAAAATGATTTCTTACCATTTTAGGATAATTAAAATGAACTTTTTGATTAATAAATGATGTTCATCAATAATATAAATATATGTGGATTAAATTTGTAAAATTTTAATTATATATAGTATGGGAAGGGACAATATGGTACGGAGTGATTACACAAATCTTCTTTCTGGCCTCTGGGGAACAATACTTTTCAATATTTGACATTTCGTCCCACAATATAACCAAACATTGAAATTCGATACCCATCTCTCACCAAGGAAATCTCTCTCTATTTTCGCTCGGGAAAACCTGTAAGACTCTCAAAACCCACTTTTTCTTCATCTGTTCATCAATTGTGATCTTTTACATGCTGCGTTTTGCAGTGAAACGCACTTAATTTGGTTGAATTTTAGGGCTTTATATTCGGGATTTGATCTCTTGTTATAGTTCCTTTTTTTGACAAAATGAACTACAGTTTAATAGTTTTCTGCAAAATTTTGGGTTTTGATTTGGGTATTGAGTTTTCACATTGATTCCAAGCAGCATTTTTGATGTTCTACTCGCGAGTTTAAAATATTGTTGATTAATTAAAGGTATTAGGGTTTTTTTTATAGCCCAGATCAATAGTTCAAGTAAGATTTGTGTACCCATTTGCTCAGAAATTAGTAAGATTCATAAGTTGAAGTTATAACAGTTTCTTAAACTGAAATACAAGTTAAACAACTGTTAAATTGGTCTTTCTTTTTCAGTAAATTTTTGACTTTCTGTAATTCTGCAGTTGATAATAAACTTTCACAGTTGAAATTGCGGACAGTTTATCAAAACTTTTGTGGGATAAAATTTTAGTATAGTATGTAGGTATGGATTGTATATACCGCCCCCGAGTAATATAGTTTTATTCTTTCAGCATGTCAAGTTTGCTCTTTTGAAAGTGGATGATGCTATATTCATTTCTGGGGTTGCTCAAGGAATTGGTTTCTGCCTAGTGCATGACCTTTGAGTTGAGCAACTATTATCACAATGGTAACCTCTCACCGCAGGTTTGTAGACCAAAAGACGTGCCGTTGTAATAAATTTTACCAAGTTTTAGTTGCCCTATCTCTTGGTTTTATTTACATTATTAGCTTACAAAATACCCTCTTTGTTATTTAAGGTTCACTGGGGTTTTCAAAAGATCAAATGACAGTGTCAGGCTAATAATAACAACAATCATGGGAATGGTATTTGGATATTTCATTGGCATTTCGTTTCCATCTGTTTCTCTAGCAAAGGTACGTCGGCCCTACTTTTGAATGGTCTCCCTGGTGGAGAGTAATATGCCCCTGTCATTCAGTATAATCTTGGGGGTCCTTTGCAGATTTCTTTTCCTTCGAGCATTATATCGTCTCTTGATGTAGCCTTCAATGATGATCATCAAAGACTTAGTGGACGTAGTTTTCCTGAAAATCTTGGCAGTATCCCTTTAACACCTAAGGTACTTATTATTCACTTCAAGTCCTTTAAATTATGTATTATTCCCTGCAGCTTCACTATGTTGATTCACTTGTATGCTTATGAAAAAGGTGTTAAAAGAAGCTTTTAACACATTTTAACTACTAATGGTGTCAGTTTGACCAGCAAAACAATCTTTCCTTATGGATAGATTCATCTGCATTTTTGTTGCATTTAGTGGTTGCCAAGTAAAATATTTGGTGAAACCAACAAAGTGCAAATACCAATTAAGAAAGTCTCTCATTTTTTTATTCACAAGATGAGTCACACATATTGAGACTCATTTTAGAGGAAAATAAGTTACATAGGTGATACCAATTAATCGAAAATATAATTTAGTGATGTTAATACGTTTATTTTAGGTCCCATACTTTCTAGAAGTCTTATAGTCCTACTAGATTCTTATGCCAGTAAGAAATATGGAGAAATTCTACTTCTGATTTTATTTATTATATTGTTGGCATGAGATGAACTTAAATGGGGAGTGGGGCCCTTGTACCTTTTTCTTTCTCGCCTTGTCCCATTCCGTGCCCTTATTTTCTGATACACTTCAATGAAAAATGCACTTGCTAATGCTCAAAGAACATTAGGGACTTTGTTTTTTATCATTAGTTGCTTGATGGTCAAGATGGATAAAACTTACTGTATGCAATTATATGCAACACAATTTGCTTTTTGTGAACCAACTTAGGCAACTTTAGATTGGAGTTATGCTAGTGAACTCAATATGTACTAATAATATATGAAGATTCAGAAACTATACCGAAAATACTAACCAAATTAAAAACACAATACAAAAGAGCTATTGAACGCTACCTTTCAGATCATCGATTGTTTACAAAAGTGTTCAAGAAAATTGTCATCTATGTATCTTGACTGTCAAAGTTGATTTTTGTGTCATGTAAATTGAATTTTAAAAAGTAATATCATTGAAAATAATGTGCACTACTGATTAGTGGCACATTGTTACAATTGTATGCACTGCTAATCTGAAGTTGCCGAATCGGCTCTATTTATTGGTTTTGTTACGAGCTTAGCTAATTTAGTGATTCTTCCAACTTTACAAAAAAATGCAGACATAATTGCATGATATTTTCCATTTAGAAATGGTCTAAGATATATGTTCTAATTGCAGAGTAGATGTGGCATCCAGAGCATCGTGAAGTTCATATTCAATTACTGATGATGTTGATTTTGTGTCTTAGATATATGTTCCGACAAATCCTCGTGGTGCAGAGTCTTTACCACCAGGGATCGTGGTCGCCGAATCAGATTTCTATCTACGAAGGTTGTGGGGTGAGCCAAGTGAGGTATGATGCAAAGAGTAGCTTGTAGTCATTGAATTAGTCTTATTTGTCCAAAAAGAAAAGAATGTCTGGTCAGTGTAGGGTTTATGATACCTACAATTATTCTGCCAATCCTGAGCTGCTATTGATCATATAGTCACATGTCCATGTTATCAAACAAAATACAAAATATTTATAAAAATGGTTACATGTCCACTTCATCTGCTTCCGGCTCCGTATTATGTCACAGGGAAATGACCAGTTTTACATCTGATATACTTTAAAGTTTAATGTGGATGATTTAATAATGTGAATGATTTAAGAACTCTTCGTTAGAAGTTCAGTATGAATATCCTTTTCTGGAAAGCTGTTAACAGATAGGAGGACAACTCTCTAATTGCATAAAATATTAGTCTTTGTAAGATTTGGAGTCTTTTTTCCTGTTCTTTTTTTTTCTGTTTAGCCTTTTAAATGTGGTGGAATTTCAGGATCTGAGGAATAAGCCAAAGTATTTGGTGACATTTACAGTTGGTTTGGATCAAAAGAACAACATTGATGCCTGCGTTAAAAAGGTTACAAAAAGAACCTGATCCATTGGATGTGATATCATACATCATTATCATTTTCTTTTTATGTTGTATCCACACTGAATTTTTATGTATGTTGGTTAGTTTTCAGAGGATTTTCAAATTTTGCTTTTTCATTACGATGGTCGAACGAGTGAATGGGATCAGTTCGAATGGTCCAAGCGTGCAGTTCATATCAGTATTAGGAAGCAGACAAAATGGTAAGACTTTCTAGTTTATGCAACAACCTTTGGGATTCTAAATCCCATTAATGATGCAAGAATCAAAAGAATTATGCAAAGCGAAGCCTGGTATTTAAGTGGAGAAGGGTAGAGGGGCGGGCCCATTATCCACCGAGTTTAGAAGGCTGTGATAGGTCCAAAGGGCAGGTCACAGACGGATTTCTTGGTTATAAAAAAAAATAAAAAATAAAAAAAATCAAAAGAAATATGCCTGAGAATGTCAGATGAGATAGGACCTACAGATAGGTTTTCTTTTTTTGGGTTGCTGAGCCTACTCAGTTGTATGTAGCTCTGTGATATAAATTTTTGGGATCCCAGCCTTTGTGCTGAAGATTTATATACAAACTTGTTACCTTTGTCAAAAAAAAAATATGCCTGAGAACTTTTACCAATGCTGGCTGCCCTTTAGCATGTATAACACCCTTCTTTGAGTTTGTGATAATAAGATGAAGGGAAGGTGTTAAATAGGATTTTAGTCTAGTATTTTTTTTTTGTAGTTCCATAATCTTTTGTGGGTTTTTCTATCTCCTTTAACAGGTGGTATGCAAAGAGGTTTTTGCATCCTGATGTCGTAGCTGCCTATGATTATATATTTATCTGGGACGAAGATCTGGGGGTTGAACATTTCAATGCAGAGAAGTAGGTGTTTCTTTCTGGTTGTTTTTCAATAACTTCTCATTCTTAAGAGTGAAAGATTCCTCTCGTCACTTTTGTTTCCACCTAATCTAGGCACCTGAATATGACAGGTATATTCAGCTAGTTAAGAAACATGGACTAGAGATCTCTCAGCCAGGTCTTGAACCCAACAATGGTCTAACATGGCAGATGACAAAGAGGAGAGGTGATAGAGAAGTTCACAAGTAAGTCCCTCGTGTTGCTGTCTCCCTCTTTCTCTGACAGTCCCCATCTCTGGGGCCCAATAGTTAGGATTGAATATCTCTATAGATTAGCTCGTGTTCATGCATATTTAGAATTGTTGGTGGCCTTAAACAGGAGTACAGAGGAGAAACCAGGCTGGTGCAGTGATCAACGGTTACCTCCTTGTGCAGCGTACTCTCTCTCTCTCTCTCTCTCTCTCTCTCTCACACACACACACACACACACACACTCACACACACACACACACACACACACTCACACACACACACACACACACACACTCACACACACACACACACACACACACTCACACACACACACACACACACACACTCACACACACACACACACACACACACTCACACACACACACACACACACACACACAGATTTTAAAATGTGCAAGCTGGACACAATCTATACTTATCCATCCACCAACACATATATGTACATATTTAATGGACTTAGGCGCTGTTGATTGATAATTCAGACTGTAGAAATCATTCTTTTAATTTTCAGAAGCAAGAAAACAACTTTTTGTGTAGACAAGGAAGATGGGGGAAGTATTTGTATGTTATGAGTTGAAATGCATTCCAGTAAGGTATTGTTGTTTGCATTAGCAAGATGTTGAATTGACACCTTCTGTATGTCTGTGGAAGAATTCAAGGGTTTATGCTGTATCATGTATGTTTATATTTTTAGGCATGACTGCAGAAACTTGGGATATAGGCGCTAATTCAAGACTGTAGAAATCACTCTTTCAATTTTTAGAAGCAAGGAAATGACAATTTTGGTAGACAAAGGAAGATTGGAGAAATTTTTGTATGTTATGAGTAGAACTGCATGCCATTAATGTATTGTCGTTAACTTAGCAAGATGTTGAATTGACATCTTCTGTACATGTTTTCTTCCTAAAAACTTATGATTGAGCAAATAAACCTCTCGTAAATTAATACTCAGGCAATTTCTAGTCAGCAAGTATTATTTTGAGTTATCTATACACAACAATTTTTGGAAATTGATTTGTAGAAGGCCTGTACACAAGTGCACCACCTGGTACTTTTAACATTGGCCTGCAACTCATCTTTTTCCTTGTTTTTTCAGTTTTGTGGAAATAATGGCTCCTGTATTTTCTCGAGAAGCATGGCGATGTGTTTGGCATTTGATTCAGGTAGTTCTTTCAATTGGGATATGTATTCATTGTAATCCTTTCAAGAATGCATTTACAGTGGTCATGAGTGCATTAATAAATACACGTGCTATTATAGTGACAGCTCTGCTTTCGTTTGATGTTTTCTTATAGAATGATTTGGTGCATGGATGGGGATTGGATTTCGCTCTCAGAAGATGTGTAGAGGTCAGTAGTTTCCATTGGTGTATCTGTTAATATTAAAGTGAAAGAGGACTTGCACCATGATAAAGGTGGCTGCCCCTTTAGACTTTGATAACATTATGAACCTTGAAACCCATCCTCTTTAGCATTGTAGACGTTTTGTTAATTTGAAGTATGCTGGACCATTTAGCAAAACCTAGTTACTTTTTATTTGTTTATGCAGCCTGCGCATGAAAAAATTGGTGTAGTGGATTCACAATGGATAGTGCATCAAGTTATTCCTTCCCTTGGAAGTCAGGTTAGTAAATGTCCATTTCCAGAAAATAATAGCTGAAATTTTTACTACTATTCCATGTTAAATTTTGTTGTGGCAAGTGCCTATGTTAGTTTTAGAGTATATTGCAGAACGGACAAGAAACAGATAAAGAAGTTATATTTGTCGTTGGATTGTTCTGCATACCTCCCCACCCCCCAAAAAAATAAAAGAAAAAAAAGACCATTGCAGTTATGATTTTGCTGTTAAAGGTTTGATAGATCTAAGAACCTACCACTCTAGCTTGAAGAGTCCTCTGAAGGCGGCAGCTTCATAGGATGACTGAACTTAGTATCCTTTGTCTCTTTAGAGTTCTAGGTAGGAAGGAGATTATTGGCTTACTGAGAAACAAGAATGCCACTTTGTGACATGCTTTATGTCTCGTTAGAGCTAAAGCTGGTTTTGCTTCCCTATATGGTGGATATATATTCCAAGGCTGTTTTCTGTAACTATAACTCATTGCTCCCTTGTATTTCGTATGACTTGTTATCATTTCTTAAGTTTTTTCTTGATGCAATTTCTGTCACATGATAACATACAGGGTAGCTCGGAGAATGGTAAAGCCCCTTGGGAAGGGGTAAGCAAATCTAGTTTGACAAATATCATTCCCCATTTGTTTCGTCACATCTTAGTTACTTGTTTCCTTTTTGTAGGTAAGAGTGAGGTGCAGAAATGAGTGGACAATGTTTCAGGATCGATTAGCCAATGCGGATAAGGCATATTATGCACAAAATGGGAAAACCAGAGTATAACATGTGACCTACAACTTGTTTGTAAATTGCTTCTTTTACCCTTTTTTACTCCTGTTTTAGGTAAGCCTAATTCATTTTGCCAGTATTTCTTTATAAATATTTGCTTTACTATAGAGCAGCCATATTTCTGTAGACCGTGGACCGTAAACAGTAAGACATTGGAACACCTCCTGTGCATAGATGATACTACATGAAATCTTATATAGCCCATGATCGTTGTTTACCTTCATCCTTCTCTCTTTTTATTTTCATTTTTGGATTGCCAGCACAACCGGCGAATGCATAATTCTGGTTCACTGGAAAAAGAGGGAAATTCGGATTCCGATTCTGATTAAAATTAGTACATTAACACGAACTCACATGAATGAGAAGATTATATTATGGCTTTATTTTTTGTGCTAATTAAGCCTAGTTAGCAGTGCATAAATCAATTTATAGTATGGCTTTATTTTGTTTTAACCCAGCCGTTCCACTGACAAACATTGAAGGACCAGATCTATTGAATGAGTAAACCAAGACAAAATTTTATGAAAACGACAAAATATGATTGTTACAAGTAATTGATGACATTGGGAGTTTTTGGTTGACTTGTTATGCAATAAATAGTGATACTGGAATTGTTATATCAAAGTCATTATTAATATATATTGTTGAGATAAAGTATAAATAATACACCTAAACTATCCCTTTTTTTAGTTTCATTTTCTAACTATTAAGAGTGTGAGTTTCATATCTAAATTGTCACTTATTAGTTTGAGAAATACATCTCAATGTTGTATGTAATGCATTCTCTTTTATTTGAAAAAATCCGGACACATGACAATTCACATGAACCATACTACAATTATTTTTTGAAATGACAAGTATCTTGATATAACTATTATTGGCAAACATAACAAGTACAAATAGAATCGAAGGAAGTAATTTATGTTATAAAATCAAACTATATTACTAAATGGGAAGTTGAATTACTGTGTGGAGTTCTATATCAGAAAACAAAAATAGCATTGGTATGGTGTTTAATTACTTTGCCCAAAAATGTATAGTGTTTTTTATACTCCATTTCCTATTTTCCGTGTCACTCTTAGTGAGATAATTTGTAATCACACAAATGTCTATAAATTTTGCTGTAAAACAACTACGTGAATTCGGGATGTTTAGTGCATTGAGCTCTCATGTTAAACATTATACACATCTAGCTTGCATATTACTATATTGTTTAAAAAATGTTAGTAATATTTTCATCATCATGTCTCATAATGCTTCTCTGTTTTCACACAGCATTTTGGAGGGTTAAATTATGGTAGACTTTGAACACTATAATAAAATATTAAAAATATCTCCCCTCTTTAAATTTGTTTGTCCCGCTATTATGGGTGGTCACCTTGGAACCAAAATTTTCAACTGGAAAAGATTTGTCCCGATGTTTATTATTCTTGCGGATCTAGGCGACTTTAATTAAAAACAGTTGCATTAAATGATTTGTGTTGTAGTGTCAGTTTATGGATAGAAAAATTGTTATAAAACCCCATAATTAACTTGTTCTCATTTATTGTTCGTGATAATGTAATTTAAGTTTTGCCAACTCATTGTTTTTTTTTTCCTTTGTATGTTTTATTTATCTTGAAAGGCTTCCATACAGAGGAAAACCATTCTAATAGTAGAAGATTAGCATAAAAATTGAAATGCAGTGAAAAATAAAAGCATTCATAATATAGGATTATTAGATTTTAAATCAAATATATATTGTCAACATCATGATTTTGGTGGCGTAAATGTCATTGTCAGTAGGAGATTATACAGAAATGACTTAACTGTCAATTATTCGAAGTGATGCTTTTATGCGTTTTGTTTTTCATTTGACGTTCGGTATACTTTTTCATTTTGAAAAAAGAAGGCGAAGGGATTTTTCCTTGATTGCACGAGCAAGCCAGCAAACCCCCTTTTACTCACCTCAACACCTATAAAAAAAGCTCTTTCTCCTTTTCATTTCATAATAATAAGGTAAGCATCCAGCTCTCGATCCAGGACAAGGGCGGTCTTGCTTGGCGCGAAGGCTGCTGGTTCGGGGTAGAGTATAGTCTCCGATAGAAAGAATGATTGATTGCTTGAATGCCGGGCCATCTACTCGCGAAATCACCCCGGTCCGAACCCTCTCAGCTCCTTCCTTATTCGCATTGGAACTGGATTGAAAATTTAAATTCACGTTTTACTCTTTAATAAATGCGACTCTATATCTAGAGAAGTTCAAATTTGCTACCACTACTCCCATAACTAACCAATCATTCTATAACTCTTTATTTTTGGTCAAACAGGCTACAACTACTTGTTGCTTCCAATTTAATGTTTTTCCTTATCTTTTTAGTAAATAGAAAATGATTTGTTTCCATATAATATTAAATTGTTTCTGTGACTTTTATGTCCACGTTGAAGCACTTAAAATTTATAGAATATAATAATACTTTTGAAGCCACGTTAATCGATAGCAGATGAATGTACTCAATTCCTTCGTTTTAATTTATTTGTCTGATTTTAAATATCCGTTCTAAGATGTAGTATTAACTAACTTTGCAATCTTCCAAAATTCGTAAAATGACAAGAAGTTAATTAAAGGACAACAGAAATACCAAGCTACAAAGTTGTAATTTTCTAATTATTTTTTTTTTGGTCTTTTTTGTCTACAATATTTTGGAGGGACATGAGAGTTTGAATGTATATTTGATGCATTATCTTGAAAACATGTTATTTGGTTAGGGGATTAAATGTGATGGGTTTCCTACCTGTTTATAAATGGCCTATGTGGGGCATGGATAAATTAAAAAATGATCTTTTTTTCTTTTAATAGAAAAAATTATTAGTATATATTATTACTATGATATTTTATTTATTTTTGGATGTAGATAACAGAAGACAAAAAAAACACTATTCAAACAAGTCTAGAGGAGTTTCATTGAACAAATTAGTAAACCGATATACAAACGAGCAAAGGCAGTAGACCTAGCTTCGTATTATCACTTCATCATCTTCATACTCGTTTCGTCAGACTATTGATTAAATAGCATTCATTTAGCTAAAATAATTTAAAAACTCTATGATTAAGGCAGATTTAGCCCTTTGCTGTCGGATTTCTCTGAATATAGTATTTTTGGCGCAGTGCACAAGCTTATATATAAAACAATATTTACTGAGGTGGTAATAATATTATACATGAATCTATAATTTTAAAGACACAATGAGTTTAATGATAAGAATATTAAATGTTGAATTCATAAAGCTTAATTAAATCCTATATTTATCTCTCTGGTATGTTATCAATTTGAGTCAAGTCTGCACGTTTTATTTTATTTTTATTTTTAAATACATTATACCATTAAGAGTATCAATAGATAATTTATTTGCACATCCAAAACTAAATAAACCTATATATGTAATTGAGAATAAATTTCATACTGTGTTACTTGTGTAAAATTGTAAATTTACATGTACAGAAAAACAATAAAAAACAATAGGAAAAAGTTAAAGATTCTACGTTTATTAAAGCACTTGTATCATTGGATATTATCTTTACGTGAACTTATAAGTTTTTACTATTGAATTAACCTTTACACTTGTGACTTTATTCACTTAATTTACCACTTTGCATCTTTATTTTGATAATTAGTCCAAATAACTAAAGAGGAAAATGAAAGAGACTACCACCTAAACACGTCGTCAGTTTTAGACATTTTTACGTATATGGGTCCTAATTAATGTGTCTTTTTAAAAAAAAAAACAAAACTGAATTGAACTGATTCAACTAGACTAAAATTACGTATAAGTCCTTATTTAATGTGATTTTCTTTTTCTTTATTTTTCAATATTGGGGAAAAGATACAACTTGCTCCTTTTATCATATAAAAATAATCAATTTTATCCCTTATTATACTAGTCCAAAAATATTACTGCTTTATCTAAATGGTTCAAATTCAAATATAACCTTTTTTGTTTGGATTGTATAAAATGAACAACATATAATCTCAAGTATTAGCAATGACATTTTAATAAGGCGAACGCTACTTAACATATTGTTTCAACGTTCAATTCATTTTATCCTTCTTTCCACTTGATCTTCCATCGCTAACATAAATATCTCTAATTTGTGTGAACTTAATCAACATAAATAATACTACGAGGCAAAAGATAAAAGTATAGCTTTCCTTAACTTACATCAAAGATTTATCAAGTCTTAGATAAAAATAATCAATCCCACCTTTTGGATGTAATAAATAATCACATGATTGTGGTATACTTCTTCCTATATTAATTGAGTTTTTTTTTATTGTTCAAAATAATTAAATTGTACAAAGTTCAAGACGAATGTTTGATTTTTTTTCCATGTTTGTCTTTTCCTTTAATGAAGTTTTATATTTTCCAAGACATAAATCACAGTACTTACAAAATTATATTTATGATTTCACCAAGGGCAATAGTGAAAAATATAATCTAAGTTATGTCCTTAAATATTTTTCTTAATAAGTGTGCATTGCCTCACAAATTTACTTAATATGGAATTGAGGGTGTAGTATTTATCCTCTAATCTTTTCAATTAAATAAAAAAATTAACTTATAATCTTTCTTTTTTTTAAAAAGAAAAAAAGGGTAAAATAGTCATATAACTTTTCAAATAATTTCCGCTTCCAAACTTTTGTCTCTCTTACGCGCAAATTCAGTTGCCTTTATAACTTTTTTTTCGAGTATATTGTTTGAGAGAAAATACAGAGAAAGAGAGCGCCCATACCGGCACCGGCAAATCAATCATCATACAAAGACATAAAGACTAATGCATTGAATCTCTGATTCCCATTTAAGTTTTCTTCACTTCTTCACTGAACCGGAATTTAGGGATACAAACAATAAATTCTTGTATGTGGGTGTGTAAGTGTTGTTTGAACTTTGAAGAATTTTGTTATATAAGTCGGGGAAATTGAAGAGGAAGTGTTATCCTGGAGTAATTCTGAGTAGTGGGTGTTGGATAAATTTTGAAATGGGGGTTTCCCAGAACGATTCTTGTAGAATGGAAGGGTGGTTATATCTAATTCGGTCTAATCGGTTTGGGCTTCAGTATTCGAGGAAACGCTACTTTGTTCTTCACGATCTTCTTTTCAAGAGCTATAAATCAAACCCAGTTACAAACATTGAGGTTTATCATTCTCTCACTCGCTCTCTGTATGCTAATTGATAAACAATTTGGGTTAAGTTCAATTGTGTGTTTAAATGGTTGTTTTGTGAACTTTACAGGTTTAGCATTTGATATAAGTGGCTTAAGTTTAATTGATAAGAAGTTCTTGCCAACTTGTAATTTGATTTGTCAGTGTGCTATGTTATTTTTAATTTGATCAGAGGCAAGTAATGCTGCACCCAATTCTTTGTGTTAATGTGCTTGGAATTTTACTAGCACAAACACATACATTGTAGATGCATGTAGCCTCGAGGCCCGAGCTCCATGCACTCCATCCGTTTCGATTTGTTTGTATCGTTTTAACTTGTCAAAAAGTTTATAAGACTTGAGAATCTTGTGGTCTTAAATTAAATCTACGTAGAATGTACCAAAATGTCATTTAATTTTGTGATCTTTAATCATTTCACGTAGAAAGTTGAAATTAAGGAGTTGCCGAAAAAGGAAAGAGATATTCTTTTTTAAACAGACTAAAAAGGTAAGTAAGACAAACATATTGAAATAGAGTAAGTATGATTTTTCTGAGTTAGGAAAGTGGGCAATTTTCTTTTTAATGTAGTATTCCTCCGTTTCAATTTGTTAGTCTTAGTTATTATCTCGGGATATTTTTTTTTTCAAGCACTTTCTGAATATCTTGAATTGTATATTACTTCATTGATAGTCGGAAAAAGTGCCGGTATAAAATGGTGGTTTCGAAGCTGTCAAAAGTTTTCTTATTTCTCTCCCTCTCCATATAACCATATTAGTGCCAGATATGCTTCATCCCATACTTAGTGCCTTCTTGAAATTATTTGTTTGCCATATTATCATGACTCTCTGTAATATGTCTTGTTGATTTTTTTTATTTTTTTCGTAGGATCCTGTTAGAAGTGCTGTTATTGATTCCTGCATTAGGGTGACAGACAATGGGAGAGAGAGCATTCAAAGAAAAGTATGATCCTTATCCCAGTTCCAATACATGGCAGAGACTATTTGTTCTGTCTGAGTTTCTATCATTAAATGCATTGACTTCTTTACTGATACTTTCTGGTTTTGTTACTTCTGCATTCTCCCAGGTTGTGTTTATATTTACTCTATACAATGCCTCAAATCATAATGATCAGTTGAAGGTGCGGAAATTGTCCTTTCCCCTGTTTCAGCTTTTAATTTTTGAGACGAATGAGTATCTAAAGAAAATTTACAAACAATAGTTAGGAGCAAACAGGCCTGAGGAAGCAGCAAGATGGATCCAGGCCCTGCAGGAAGCAGCTTTAAAGGTATATAGTAATCAATATGAGCCGGTAACGTCTCCCTTCGTTGGCAACTGATGATAATGAATAATTGTAGGCAGACATGAATAAAAGAACTGCAGTTGATCGTCCAAGGCGTGACTCGCAGTCTTTGAGGTATTTTGATTTAGTATATTAATATGTTACTTTGCTAAGGATCTTGCAAATATTTATTCTTTGTACAAGCATCTGTGATCTGTTGCTTGTCTCTTGCTAATTTCTCCTCTCTTTTTTTTTCCTTTTTGCCACACAGGTTAAATTGTTCCAACAAATCTCATCATCTGAATTCCATTGATTGGACTTTCTGTTCATCCTCAGTGGCAGATGCTACGACATCTGATGTTGTTGCACCGTCGTCCTGGACAATATTTGGTTGTCAGAATGGTAGGTTCTAATGATTTTTATGTTTGAGAAGCTGAAATTCCATGTAGGATTTTTGCTCTTATGATAATTTTTTCATCCTTGAGGGTCCATTAAGAATTTCTGTTACAATAAGTTCTTTCAATTCCTTATTTAGTTCTCTTGCGGGGAAGGAGACATGGTTGGCTTTATCTTAGAACATTTCTAAGATCATTTCTCTGATTTTCATTGCTAAATGGTCGCTTCCTCTCCTTTTGTTGTTCTCTTTTGCCAATTGTCCTTAAATTGCTTGGGTATGCAGGTCTTCGGCTATTTAAGGAAGCTAAGGATAGGGAATCTCATGGGAAGGTAACCTAATATTGTCAGCCCCTAAGGCAGTAAATCTACAAGCTCATGTTACTGAACTTGTACCATGTTGTGCAGTGGAATGATCACCCTGCAATAATGGCTGTTGGTGTAGTTGATGGAACTTCAGAAGCCATTTTTCAAACACTCATGTCACTTGGTCCTTCAAGATCGGAGTGAGTTGCAAAGTCTTTAACCAAAAATCTTCATACAAGCTTCTTCTGCAGAAACTTCATTGCTACTAAAATTAGTATCTCTTTGCGTTCAAAGTATAACTAAGACTTGGATAAGTATAAAGGGCTGCATTTCTTTGTTCATTAGTTCTTGAAAGAATATGCCTGCATTTCTTTGCTCCTTAGTTCTTGAAAGAATCTGTCTAGCACAAAAGAATATAGCTGCTTAGATGTCAAGTATATGGCATATTGTAAAATTAATCTAAGTGCAGCTTTCACTGCCTTCCTATGCGGGAGATTGAAAATAAGAAATAATTGTATCCTTAAAGTATTTTGTATTTTACTCTGCAGATGGGATCTCTGTTATATACTCATTGTATCCTTATAGTGTTATGCTTTTTACTCTGCAGATGGGATTTCTGTCATTACAAGGGTAGTGTCATTGAACACCTTGATGGTCACACAGATATTGTTCATAAGCTTCTACGTCGGGATTGGCTACCTTGGTCAGGCACATGCTAGATATTCACTTTCCAAACTGTTTGTACTTTGTTAGGGTTTATATTTGACATAAGTTGTTGCAGGAGTATGAGAAAAAGAGATCTTCTTTTGCAGCGCTATTGGAGAAGGGAGGATGACGGAACATATGGTACCAATGTTTGTTAATTGGTTTTGGCTGCTTTTTAAAACTGCTCGGTCTGAGCATGACCTATCTATTTACTCTTGCAGTTATTCTATACCATTCGGTGTTTCATCAGAAGTGTCCATGTCAGAAGGGCTATGTTCGTGCCTGCCTTAAAAGTAATGTATGCCTACAAGTAGAGCGAATATAAAGTTCATTTTGTCACTCTAGCTGTTATGGATGTGTAATTTTACATGGAAGAGCTATCTCATAGTGCATGGATCCCTAATTTCTCCTAATGATGCATGGTTGATAATTTTATTGTTACATAGCATCAGTCATATGCTTCTACTGCACATGTTTCTTGCACAAGACTACCCTTTGTACTGCACATTATAGATATACTTTGCTAATCATTGCAGGTGGAGGCTATGTAATATCACCTGTGAATCAAAAGAAGCAGTCAGTAGTCAAGCATATGCTTGCTATTGATTGGAGATTCTGGAAGTCTAACTTACAAACATCTTCAACCAGATATATAACAATCCACATGCTAGGGAGACTCGCTGGTGTGATTTTACTGCAAGATCTAGTTTCATATTTGTTACTTTTATTCATGTTTGCACATTATGACTGCTCGTGGGGGCTCAACCTGTGATTTACAGCTTTGAGGGAGCTTTTTATAGCAAAATTAGGAGATTGCTCGTCCTCGTATTTTTTGGAGGAGCATGTGAGAGACAAAAGACTGCAACAAATTGAAGAAGTTAAGGTTGAAATACAAACCATAGTGGAAAATGGGAAGAATATGGCAGATATGGAAGAAGAAGTCGCTAAATCACCTTCTGAACATGCAAGCTTGATGGGGTTAAATGATGCATCAGATGAGTTTTTTGATGTCTCTGAACCACTTGATTATGACCAGTCGGAAAATGGCTGGCCTTCTGATTTTGGCCCAGAGATGTACTCTCAGGTATTACCTGCTTAAACCATAATCTTTGGGAGCTATTCTATGAGCAGGTTTCTTTTTATAAATGCAGGAGGCTACATGAGGCATGACTTTCATGATATAAGCATGTCTATATATTGCTACTACTAATGAAAGATGTGAAACTTTCTTTCAACTAGCTTCTACTTGAATGGCACCGTATGTTTTTTTGTGGTTAGTTTATGTCTTTATCCGGTTTTTAAAGCATATACACTTGAATCCAATAAATATGCAGTCTCTTATGACTTCCATGTCTTAGGACGTCAACAATGTTAATACAATAAAGTTCATTTTCTTACCCCCACCCCCAAAGAAAAGCTCCATTTCTCTCGAGTAGTTCCTGATTCCCTTCATTAAACCCTAATGTAGTTGTCGTTTTTGACCTTATCCCCTCTTGCCTAGACCCATCATCTTGTTGCAGAATGCAGATCAGTTCCTCTGGGATTTCCTTGAGAATGATCTTTATGTTTTTTTTATCTTGTTTTAGGACACACGGCATGCCAGATTATCATCTGCTGCTGGTTTTGTGAAAAAGTTGCATGATCTGGCTGGTGAGTTTGATCTGTATTGCTATTTCGAAAAACTCAATTAATGGAAATGTTGAAGTTCTGAGGATTGATATTCCTTTCCCACTTCAGTTCACAAGCGGGGTTATGTAGATCTGCATGAAAAGGCAAAGGAAGATGCATTGTTGTGCCACTATGGGTCCACTCTTCCAAAAGATCCAACTTTTAATTTGCCTTGCAGTTGGGCCCAAACAGATCCGTCAACTTTTCTTATTCGGGGAGAGACTTATCTAGAAGATCGTAAGAAGGTGGGATTTCATAGCTGTCTTATTTTTCCCATAAGCATGTTCTGATTCATTTTTGTGTGGTCCATCTCTGATTCATTTGACCTTGGAAACTAGAAATGCTTTCCTTTGTTAAATTGATACCTGTGGTTTGATGTTCCTGCTGTCTGATTAATTTTTTGAACCTTACCTACTGATCACTCTCGGCAAAAGCCACATCTTGCTGTACCACAATCGAGTGTTGGTTAAATTGCATTAACCAAAACTCCATTGTTTGCGATTCCTGTCAATAAAATATGTCTAAAATGGCATACCAGCATGGAAACTTTACTTTAAAAAATCTGCAGGCTTCTTGGCTAGTATCTGCTATGATAGCATGCATGAGATATTGTGGGCTCTTTCCCTAACTCATGTCAAAATTTGTTTAGTCCAAAATTGTATTGCAAAGTTATGTGTGTTGTCCTAATTTTATGTAATTTACTGGTTGTGTGGCTCTGTTACAGATTAAGGCTAAAGGCACGTTGATGCAAATGGTTGCTGCAGATTGGCTGAAGTCTGACAAGCGAGAAGATGATCTTGGTGGTCGTCCTGGGAGCATTGTTCAGGTTGCTTCTCTTATTCTGTGTGAAGACAATGAACATACATACACATGTCGTTTATAAACCTGCTGCTTACCAACTTTTATCTGCAGAAATATGCAGCTAAGGGTGGTCCAGAATTTTTCTTCATTGTGAATATACAGGTATATTCTCTTGCTTCCTTTATATACCTTTTCTGCTTTCCTTTGGAGTTCCAAAGAGTTCATTTAGTTGAACATACATTCAGGTACCAGGTTCAACAACATACACTCTTGCTCTCTACTATATGATGGACACTCCTATAGAAAACGCGCCCTTGCTGGAGAGTTTTGTCAAAGGGGATGATGCTTTTAGAAATTCAAGGTTCAAGCTCATACCATACATATCCAAGGTTTGTATTCTGATCATTGAGATTGAACATAATCACTTTTTTACAAGGTTTAATAATATTTATTTTTATTTAAGTTGTTTAATGAGTTAGCGAAAAGCTATGGCATGCCAGCAGTCTTGTGGCCTTTGCACTGATCCATGCTTTTGGTAATGGTTGGTGGTAGCACTTTTTTCCTTTAATAACCTTTGAGCTTGCAGATAAATACTGCACAGAAACAAGTTGCTCTCAAGAAGGAAAACTGAACCCTTCTTTGGTAAATATAACTAATAAATCTTTAAGCAAACCCCCAACCCCACCCTAGTTTACTTTCTCTATTCCGAAACAATGATACTTTTTACTTCTCTGTGGTCAAATTTTGCAACTACCCAAGAAATTATATTGATGATCATGGAGAAATCCAAAAAGATGGTCAGATGGATACTGCATGCATACATTATTTTCCCAAAGTTCATGTCATCCGAGAGTCCCCTCTTTGTTGTAATGCTTCTGTGTTTTCTTGCTTGGTTTTTTCGGTTGGACAATGTGCTTTAATCAGCATAACACAAGTATTTAACAATTTTATCATTTTAAAAAGATCAGAGGTTGTGGTATTTACTCCTATTTACTTGTCAGGGACCATGGATAGTCAAGCAGAGTGTTGGAAAGAAAGCATGCCTTGTAGGTCCAGCGCTTGAAATTAATTATTTTCGGGGAAAGAACTACTTGGAGGTAAATTTCAAGAGAATTTTTCTACAGGAAATGATGCTTTAATTTTGTTTGCATGTTAGCTACTATAGTTGGTGCAGTTAAATGTGCCCATTCTCATTATCTTTGGGAATGAATTGCTTCCACTACTGCAGAAGTTCTATATCTTTTCTTTTGCAAAAGTAAAATTGAACTATTTTTAGAATAATAAGTGCATTGACATTCAAACCCCTCCATACTCTCCATAGTGAAACATGTTTTTACGCCGGAGAAATATTTTCTCATAGTGGACCTAAAAAAGTTTTGTGATCTTTCAGCTTGATATCAATGTTGGTTCTTCTACTGTGGCAAGGGGAGTTGTAAGCCTTGTTGTTGGATATCTAAACAATCTTGTCATTGAAATGGCGTTTCTTATCCAGGTAAACGTTCATGTCCCCTTCTCCATTTAAAGCATATATGGCTTGAATTGTGTAAGGCGCCAATATTGACAATTGCATCGAATTTCAATGAGTATGACAAAGCGTATATAGTATCTTCTTGGAACACGTATTAACCATTTTTTTGAGTTCTTCACAGGCCAACACACCGGAGGAGCTTCCCGAATATCTTCTTGCAACATGTCGTCTTAACCATCTGGACATCTCTAAGGCTGTTCAAGTGAAACCGTGATCTCGTATATCTCAAAAAAAAAAATATTCTTCCATTTTATATAAGCTTGCTACAGGGTAAAATGGATGATGCCTATATAGAAAGTGCAAAAGCTTTACAAAGTGACTATTCTTTGACTCAATCAAATGTCATGCCAGCAGTCTTCTGCATTGGTCTCAGCTGTATAGTTTGCACAATATTTCTGTTTCTAACTATCAGTAAACTCCATTGTGAGAATATGTTTTTTTTTTCAATTTTACATCTAATAGTAATTTGATGTTCTGAAATCATATTGTTTAGCATATAAAACTTGTAAGTTACTATTCTTGTTCATGTCATTGCATCAAAAGTACAGAAAAATTACACTAAAACAGCAGTCACCGAAAACTGCATTAAAATAGCAACAAAAATCGAATCAAAATATTTCAGAGAATTAAATAATACAAAAAATTTAAGTTCTGAATGTAATAGTACTCTCATATTGTTTAGGAATATACATGCTACGAAAAAAAATTAAGTTCAAGAAAATAATAAGATACTCTTGTAATTCAATTATGTAATAGTAATTTATAATTTCACCATAGAGGAAAGGGTCTTCTACGACTTCTCTCTTTAGTTAATACTCCTGTTATACTAATTTACTTGGCACCTTTTTTTTTAGTCCTGTCTACAAAAATTATTATTTCCTTCGTCTCATATTAGTTGATTATTTTACTAAAAATAGTTATCTCATATTCTCATATTAGTTGTTCACCTTACTAATTAAGAAACTATTAATTAAATGTTTTCCTATATTACTCTTACAATTAGTTCTTTTTTTAAGTGTTCACATTTGATCGAAAAATTCTCAAAAAGTTTTTTAAGGGGTGAATTAGTAAAATTATCTTCTTTCTTAATATGCATATAAAAAAAATCAACTAATATAAGACGGAGGAAGTACTTTCAACCATTGAAATAATTTAACTTTAATTTTTTTATATTATTCTTAATTAAAAAAACTGTGGCCACATAAATAATCACGGTGAACTTTTTTCAGATCACAATTTTTTTTTTAAAATCCTTTTTATTTATTTATTTATTTGTTTTTATGCCAAGTGGTATGGTATGGTGTCATAAAAATTGAGTGGGAACGAAATATATATTTTCAATTTTTTTATTTTAAGCACGATAAATAGAGTGAAGATTGAGGAGGGGTATCATCACCGGTTGTAGGGTCCCTAAGGCGTGAAGAAAAGCATGAAGGATGAAATAAATAGTCTCTCCAAAACAATCACATGCTCCGCTGACTACCTAAGTTATGTAACGTTTTCTATCTTCATTTATTATTTCACCAAAATCTTCAAATCCCCAACACAAATTTCACCTATTTCCTCTGCAAAACCTCCAGAAAGTGCAGTGCAGTGCAATCAGTAATGGAATCGGCATTTTTGGACATGCAAAAAGCTCCATCTTTACCCAATTCACCTTCCAACTTTGTAACGGTGTGTTTACTTTTTGTAATTGAAATCTTTTGCCTATTTTCTTCACCTGCATTATTTTCAATTCAGAGAATTGGGCGAAATTTTACTGAGTAGAGGTAGGAATGTGGGGAGTTTCGGGTATGTTGGAGGCCAGAGGGCGGTTCCGTTTTGCCAGGAAAATTGTGAAATTTGAGAAAACGTAGATTTTGTTTGAAAATTGGCATTGTGTTTGATCATGAATATAAATTGAAACGACTATGTTCTATTGACTTGTACCACGGTAACTTTAGCCTTAACTACATGTCTTGAATTTGAATCTCTCGGTTACAGAATCTCTTTCTTTGTTGGGACGAATTCCTTTTGCATGTTCATTAGTGATTAGAAGTGAAAATAATCGTTGTGTATGTTTTTCAAATTTCGAATTTTTTTAAACTTTTATGGCCAAACATGAAATATAATCAGGTTTTAAAAATTTCGGAATTTTCCAATCTTAGGACACATCAAGGCTAAAATAAGGTTTGAATATGATCTTGGTGATTTTTTTTTTTTGGCAACCCGAATCTTTGTGGGATGCCAAATCCGAAACTTATTTATTACTTTTAGTAACAATATAATATAATGAGTTTTTAAGTATTTATTAAAAAGTTTTGAGGATAAATGAGAAGATACATTGATACTTAGAATCTGAATAGACTCCTATTTTTGGTAGGATTAAGTAGTATTGGCCTTCTAACTTACCTACTAGGTATTGCACACGCGTATTCTTCGTATAATATTTGAATACGTTACATAATAAACCTACACTATATATACATGTATATAGCACTACTTTTTCCTTTTAATTTCTTTAATTTGAACTTAGCAATTTAGGTTTCACATATTACAGCAGTGATAAAAGGTGAGATATTAGAGACATGGATTATGCATGTGTACAAATTCTTGTTTGCAAAATTAGACTTTTCCATTGGTTGCACATACTTTTTGTAATAGTATACATAGTTCTAATTACTGTTTATTGTGTTGTATATATAACTCAGAAGATTAATATGGTTGAACAAAATTATATGGATGGAATTTCAATGGGGCATGTGGTTGATGAAGATTTTGAGAGCATACTGAATGGTTTGGATTTTTCAATGCAAAATTTGGAAGCAGACGTACTCGAGGAAGATTGGGATGCGACCGTATATGGTGAATTATTTGGGCCAATTCCTTCGGAAACTCTTATGAGCTTACCTTTGGATATTGCGAATAGCTGTTTGGAGGATCGTCGTATGACCAATGCTCCTGTGAGTTTTAACTTGGCCTTGGTTTATCTTTCTTTTTCAAAAAAATCTACTTTGTAGAAATAGATTTTTTTCAAAAATTACTACTTTGTAGTAATAGGTGGCACGGGTGTGATAGTTAAGGATAGGAGTTGGGCGGGGCGGATAGTTAAGGATAGAGGTGGCACGGATGTGATAGTTAAGGATAGGAGTTGGGCGGGGCGGATAGTTAAGGATAGAGGTGGCACGGGTCTGATAGTTAAGGATAGGAATTGGGCGGGTGTGATAGTTAAGGATAGAGGTGGCACGGGTCTGATAGTTAAGGATAGAGGTGGCCTAGGGAGGATAGTTAAGGATAGGAGTTGGGCGGGGCGGATAGTTAAGGATAGAGGTGGCACGGATGTGATAGTTAAGGATAGGAAGGTGGCACGGGTCTGATAGTGAAGGATAGGAGTTGGGCGGGGCGGATAGTTAAGGATAGAGGTGGCACGGATGTGATAGTTAAGGATAGGAGTTGGGTGGGGGAGATAGAATAAATAGTTTTGTACTTCATAGTTTAAATTAGCGGGTGTGATAGTTAAGGATAGAGGTGGCACGGATGTGATAGTTAAGGATAGGAGTTGGGTGGGGGAGATAGAATAAATAGTTTTGTACTTCATAGTTTAAATTATATTTTAAATACTTTTAGACTTTAGAATGATTTTGATAGTTTAAATTCATATTTTTAAATACTTTTAGAATAATTTTGATAGTTTTAATAGTTTGTGTAACAATTGACTCACTTAAAAAACAAATTTAAAACTATAACCAATAATAACTTCTCTAATATCTAAACATTTGTCGGTTTGTGTATCATACATTAATCTATATAAACATACATTTGGAGATAATGAAATTCTTGCTTGGAAATTCAAAGCTAAAAGCTAATCAAGCATACCTCATTCTTGATTGCAAAATAATTTATGATAATATGTTATTACTCTTGATTGCAAAATAATTCATAAAATTAATATGGTTGAATAAAATTGTTTGGTTGAAATTTCACTGTAACATATTGTTAATGAAAACTTTGGGACTAGAATGATTTGTGTTTGTCTATGTAGTTAGAAATTTTGGAAGTAGATGAAGTTGGTGAACTTGGTGAATATTAAGCTGTTAGTGTCTATTTTTTCCGGTGTTTCCCAAGGAGAATGGGGTATGGTTTCTTGGTGAATATTAAGATGATACTAGTGTCTTATTAGTATAGGTGTTTCGCGGGGAGAATGGGATATGCGGTGTCTTAACATCAGAAACATTTCAATTTCAAATTAATTATTAAATTTAAAAAGATAATGTCTTAACTTTGAAATAACTTTTAATTTTATTTTTAAATACTTTTAGAAAATTTTGATAGTTTGTGTAACAATGGAATATCTAAACATTTGTGGACTTGTTACTCCCTTATGAATTTACTTTTGGTCGTTTGGAGGCTCGTTGACCGGTTTAACTTAGTTTATTTTATTATTTTCAAAAACTATGTGTGTTGCTCCTTGCTATATAACAATAAAGCAAGGTATGGGGCTATGAGGACGAGGGTGGGTGAAATGTGATGTGATGGAAGTTGGTTAAAAGATAATTAACGTGGAAATACACTTTTGAAACTTGTTTTCTCTACTTTTGTTTTTTTTTAACAAACTTGTTTTTGTACAAATACAAAGAAAAGACAAGATATTGATAAGTAATTAATGTGTGCTTACCTTGACTACTAAAGCTCCATAGTCAAATATATCTTGTTGAAGGATGACATTGTAAGATTGTATTATATGTACCTATTGGTTATTAATTCTCTCTTCCTTTGTTCTCTTTTTGCTTGTCTTTGTGTGACTCGATGAACAATCTCTCTCAAAGCGAAGTTCGAAACATACTGAGCTCTTAGCTTCGCTAAACGGATGCTTCAGTATCGTCATCAAGTTTTTAAGACATACTTTTTCATGCTAATGAGTGTAATCATAAAGAGACGATACTTTTGTTATTCATGCTTATAATGATTAGTTTTGGATGACACATACATATATATTTATGTTTTTTCTCATATATGCCACACTTCTTTGTGCTTAAATCCCCAACTGATCTTAGAGCAGAAGCCTTCACTTTTCGTCTTTGATAACACTTAGTTGTTTAATGTCAAATTTATTCTCCTCCTTGTGGAATGCCTATGTGAATTTTTAAACCATCACAATGTGTTCAAAATTATACAGTGACAAAGTTGGAAAATTGAACTCTCAAACTTCATTCTTTTGTCTCTCAATATTTTTGTTTAATCCCTTATAGTCAAGTGGTAGCATTCTAACTCGATGTTATCCTATCAGAACGAATTTCTGGAGTCCCAAGGGAATGCTCTATTCCAGACAGGAAGTCCAATTTCTGTCCTGGAGAACAACCGCTCCTGTTCTGGTGGAAGGAGTGCAATATCCTTCAACTTTGGATCTAAAGGCCGTCGCTCCAAGCGAGCACGATCATCAACTTTGAATCCATGGCTTATGATGGCTCCCATACCTTGTACAACTTCTGCAGCCAAGAAGAATTCTGATTCCAAAAGTGGAAAGTTATCAAGTGCCAAAGGGTCACCTTTATTTAAAAGGTGCACACATTGTGAAGTAACAAAGACACCACAATGGAGGGAAGGACCATTGGGTCCAAAGACCCTATGCAATGCTTGTGGAGTTCGTTATCGTTCTGGACGCCTACTCCCAGAGTATCGACCTGCTGCTAGTCCCACATTCATTCCATCTTTACACTCAAACTCTCACAGGAAAGTCGTAGAAATGAGAAGAAAAACAGTTGAATGTGACAGCCAAAACTTTGTTCCTCTGGGTAGCTATTTGTTAGATGAATATTTTTAAAGAGATTACTATAGTTTTAGTTTAGGTGCTTAATTTACTTCATCGTTGTTTTCGATGTACATACAAAAAGGGTAGGTAGGAAGTTAGTTTTCTTCTCTTATGTAAAATCTAAACTAGATGAATATTATTTTTTAGATATTTCATCTTGGAACTACTACAGTATTTCTTTTTGTGGTGGTCTCCATAGATCAAATTCTTTGGGTCAATATCTTCAAATTCTCTTATCTACATAGACAAAGAATGTAAATTTTATAATATTATTTTTTTTAAATAAAAAGAAAAATCGAAAAATCATTTAATAGTTACTATAACATGTAATTATCAGGAATGCTCATCCCACCTTTGAGAGTATAGATATTGTAAAATTGCTCCCCTCAATTACTATGTTGATCAAGTACGATCCAAAATTACATAACTACAACAATTACATCTAAAATTTAATTACAAAATATAACTACACCAATTACATCTAAATTTAGTTACAAAATATCCTTCCAAAGAGGATTTAGCTATTCATTCATCATTTTAAAAAGGAGCGAACTTACAATAATAAGGATTTAGCTAATCATTCATCATTTTAAAAAGGAGAACTTACATTAATAAGTTGAGAGAAAGTTGATTTGATTTAATAAATCTATAGCTAGTTTTTTTTTTTTTAAATAATCAATTCCCAATATATCAATGCTTTGTGTGATTACAGTTCATTGGTACTCCTTATGTTCCTAATTACTTGTCTGTTTATTCTTTTTTAGTTATCCCTAATTACTTGTCTATTTTGACAAATAAAAAAAGGACAATTCTTTTTTACCTATTACCCTCAATTAATTACTTTGAAAAAAGTAGAACTTCTTGAAAATCTTAAGTTTTTAATTCATTCACTTCATAATTAATAGAGGGTAAAAATGGTAAACTCACTATGTCAATCATTGTTTTCTTAATAGATGTGTCAATTCAAAAGTGGACAAGTAATTAGGGATAGAAGGATTATTTTTTCTTTTGGTTCAACATGTTCTCAAATTTAACTTATTCTAGTTATTCAATATGATTTTGTATGTATACATAATACAAACTTAACATAATACATAAATATGTCATTTAAGGTGTACACAAAAGACGCACATATCTATTTATTTAATTTTATACAAATTTTAGTATTTACGGGCATCTCCAACCCTACACTCTATTTTACTCTCCAAATATAGAGTTCTCTATTTTTTCATACAATCAACTCCAACCCAATTCTCTATTTTACTCTCTAAAAAAGAATTTTCTTCTCTCTCCTTGATATTATATTATTATTTCTATTTCTATTTCATTTTCTTATTTCATAATATGAACCCATTCTTTCTTTATTCAAAATAATCATCCTATATAAATTTCATGTAATATAAATTTATTTTTAAAAAAAATCTTTATTTAGTATAAAAATATATTTTATTCTAAATTTTAAAGAACAACTACGAAAAATTGAAAAAAGAAATCAACAAGCACAACCGCAATCACAAACACAACAATTCTCTAGATCATACACTATATTTTTTCCAAATATTGTTAAATCTGAAAATGGCCTACCGAATTACTAAATTATTATTGTGATTTTAAAAATCATTATGTATTGTATTGTATTGTTATCTTGTATTTAAATTATTATGTCATGTATTGTATTTTTAAATTAAATTTTTTATTTTATCATTTAAATTTGTGCATTCTTCATAGTGAAAATCAATAATAATATCAAATTATCACTTAAAGGGATGAAAATTGAAAAAAATAATAGTTAAAATATTGTTAATTCGGTATGAAAGTAGTATATACTACATAATATACATTTTTTAAACTGTTATATTATATTTAAAAAGAATTACAAATATTAGAAATTTAATTAATAACCTTATATGAAAAATAATATGTTAGTTACAAATAATAGAAATAATATTAAAATAATGAAAAAGTGAAATAGAGAGGTGAATAGTAGTTCTCCAAATAGAGAATAGAGAGCTTTTTAGAGAGTGATTGGAGACTCAATTCTCTATTTTACTCTTCAAATATAGAGAATGAAGAGTAAAATAGAGTGGGATTGGAGATGATTTAATGCACACCTAAATTCAAGTACTTGATGAAAAAAAAAAAAAGAGATCAACAATGATAAAATAAAGGGAAAAGGGTCAAAAATACCCCTCAACTGTGGTTTATTGTTTGACTTTACTCTCGCCGTTAAAATGAAGTTAAATTTACCCCTCCCGTTATTAATTTCACCAAAACTACCCCTCATTAGACAGAATCCCCAAAATCGACCCAAATTGATCCAATTACCTGAATTTAAAAAAAAAACTATTCTCTATTTTTAACCCAATGACCCGACCCCTCTAGGATAATCTGGTACCAATTAACCCAATTAACTCAATGCCCTATTACCCATTCTCATTTACCCATTCTCTCTCTAATCTCCTTTTCTCTATCAGAAGCTAAGTGAAGAACGATGAGTGGATAGTCCATTATCGGAAACATTCAGCAACAAGGTTAACCCAATGTGGACAGTGATGGGACATTCTGCTTTGCCTTTGCTGGTACGATGAGTGGATTGTCCATTATCGGAAACATTCAGCAGCAAGATTTCAGGGTAGTGTTCGATCTTGCTGGTTCTCGCTTAGGCTTTGCTCCTTGTGGCTGTGCTTAAATTAACTACACACAAAATAAAATTCAAAAAAATTTCTTCCGAATTCCCCAGCTTATTATATGTTTGATGATTTCTTTGGTTTGGGGTGGATTAGGAGAAGAGAAAGAAACATGATTAGATGTTGTGTGTTTGTATTATGTGCTAAATTAATCTTGTAATACAGGGTTAAGAGAAGAAGCAAATTACAACTATGTAGTGAGAATTAGTGTAGATTTGTAACTAAAAACACTCTGTTTTCTGTAAGATGGGGCGAAGTTAATAGTAGCTGCAAAATGTGCGGCGCTGCTTAAACTCATTGTTCTTCACTTCGGTTCTGATGGAGAAAAGGAGATTAGAGAGAGAAACGGTACATGGAAATGGGTAACAGGGCATTGGGTTAATTGGTACCGGATTATCCTAGAGGGGTCGGGTCATTGGGTTAAAAATAGGGAGTAGGGTTTTATTTTTTAAATTCGGGTAATTGGCTAAATTTAGGTCGATTTTGCGTCTAATGAGGGGTAATTTTGGTGAAATTAATAACGAGAGGGGTAAATTTAACTTCATTTTAACGGCGAGGGTAAAGTCAAATAATAAACCAAAATTGAGGGGTATTTTTTTACCCTTTTCCCTAAAATAAATTTGGTGGGATTAATTCAGTCAATTTTACGTAGACTTTTCTACTGATGGTTTATTTTTTACTTTTTTACCGTGATATATATAAGTAGGAGTATATCTGTAGTAAATTGTCGGCGGTAAAAAAGAGGTTACCCTTTATCTCGCAGTATGTCAAATATCTCCTGCCCATAATACGATACATCTTAACAGTTTGTGTCTTTTCTCTTCCCCTTTCTCCCATTTCTGCTTCAGATCCGAACAGCTACGTTTGTCTCATTTTATTTCTGAAATCATCATGTAGGAGTTTTTTAAAGCTTGAAGAGGGAATTGTGCAGGTTTATTGCACTATGTTTCAGTAATTTATTTTGTTTTTCTTGAATTTGGTTTTTGGTATTGCAAAATTGTAGGAGTGGTGAAATGGAGGTGGTGGAAGAGAAGTGTGTGGACTCTCAGTTTTGGCATGCCTGTACAGGAAGTATGGTGCAAATTCCTCCGGTGAACTCTAAGGTGTTCTATTTCCCACAAGGTCATGCTGAGCATACATATACAAATGTTGATTTCACTCTACTGCCGAGAATTCCTGCGATGATTCTATGCAGAGTTGATACTGTGAAGTTTTTAGCTGACACTGAAACTGATGAAGTTTATGCGAAAATTAGGCTTATTCCGGTTGAAGACTTTGAAGATGACAGTGTGGTTGAAAAAACTGAGAAGCCTACTTTCTTTGCTAAGACATTGACTCAATCAGATGCGAATAATGGGGGTGGTTTTTCAGCTCCGAGGTACTGTGCAGAGACAATTTTCCCCAAATTGGATCTCAAAGCTGATCCGCCTGTCCAAGTAGTGAAGGCAAAGGATGTTCATGGTGAAACCTGGAATTTTAGGCACATTTATAGGGGCACACCAAGGAGGCATTTGTTGACAAGTGGTTGGAGTGCATTTGTCAATAAGAAGAAGCTGGTTGCAGGGGACTCTGTTGTGTTTCTCAAGGCAGAGAATGATGAGCTTTGTGTTGGAATTCGCAGGGTAAAGCGGGGTGGTATTGGTGGGCCGGAAACACAATCAGGGTGGAACTCAACTACTGGTAGTTATGGTGGATTTTTGACGGAAGACGAGAACAGTATGATTAGAAGTTGTAGTAATGAAAATCTGATTTCTTATGGTGGGAGATTTAGAGATAAGGGAAAAGTGAGCCCTGATGAAATTGTTAGGGATTCATATCTCGCTGCTAGTGGCCAGCCTTTTGAAATTGTTTACTACCCTGGTGCAAGCACTCCAGAATATTGCGTTAGGGCCTCTTCTGTGCATGCTGCAATGAGTGTTCAATGGTGCTCAGGGATGAGGTTCAAAATGGCTTTTGAAACTGAGGGTTCTTCTCGGATCAGCTGGTTCATGGGAAGTATATCTTCGGTTCAGGTTGCTGACCCCATCCGCTGGCCTCATTCACCGTGGCGGCTTCTTCAGGTAATGCAGCCACTTTCAGTTTTCTGTATGGACCAATGTATAACTGCTTATCAATGTCAATTTGCCAGTTGAAATAGCTCTTGGACAAAAAAGAACTGACTCGCATCTGGTGTTTACATCAAACCAATATGCATGACATTTTTCACTTAATGCTGCCTAACTAATGTGTATTCTAACCCTTTATTTAGTATCTCTTAACAATGATACTTAACTTAGTAAAGACATATTGTGTTATTCACATTCATTTTTGCTTTTAATTGTTTCCTATTTAGCAACGGGATATTCGAATAATTGAGAAACCAATACTAAGATTGATCTTTATGCTGTGCAGTACTATTAAAGTGTCTCCAGTGGTAATATTTAGTTGTAGTTTTGTTTATAAACTTCTCTCTGTGATATACTGCAGGTGACATGGGATGAACCAGATTTGTTGCAGAATGTAAAATCTGTAAACCCATGGCTTGTCGAATTGGTCTCTAATATGCCCGACATTAACTTGTCACACTTCTCACCACCAAGGAAAAGGTTGTGTTTGCCACAAGAGTTAGCACTTGACCGCCAATTTCCATTACCTTCATTTTCAGGCAACCCCCTCAGGTCTAGTAGTCCTTTTTGTTATCCGTCTGACAACAGTACTGCAGGCATACAGGGAGCCAGGCATGTTCAATTTGGAGTACCTTTATTAGATCTCCACCGTAGCGAAAAGTTGCAGTTAGGTGTGCTACAACCACCCGCTTCCCAACAAGTTGATGCTGATTCTGAAAGTCCTATTGGCACAAGTAAGGTCCAAAAAGAGAGCAATGAAAATGTATCTTGCTTGCTTACCATGGGTACCTCTAGTCAGATGGAGGAAGCTGATAATGTGAAGACACCTCGGTTTTTACTCTTTGGCCAACCAATTCTCACTGAGCAGCAAATGTCAAGTGTCCTCTCTACTCATGCTCCTCCACAAGTCCAAGCAGAAAGAGACTCCGATTGGGCACAATTGAAAACTGAAAGAATTTCTCAAGGCTGGAAATGCCTTTCAGAAAGTCTATCAAGCACTACATTTCTTTGGAATAAAGGTTATCACACAGCTGAACTTGGTGCGAGTACTGATCACTGCAAAGTATTCCTAGATTCAGAGGACGTAGGACTTACTCTTGATCTCTCAGTTCTAGGATCATATGCAGAGCTGTATAAAAGACTTGCAGACATGTTTGAGATGGAAAGATTAGATATGGTGACCCGTGTGCTCTATCTAGATGCAACAGGTGCATCTAAACAAATTGGAGATGAACCATTCAGGTGCATTTATTACTTCCAGTACTTCCTATTCTTGAATTCATTCATGTCAAGATATTTTTCTAGTAAAAATTTCTTATCAATGTTCTCTTCGGAATTCTAATGCAGTGACTTCATCAAGACTGCAAAAAGACTAACAATTTTGAAGAAATCTGGCAACAGTGCTACAAGGTAATTGTTAGTAACTGAATACTTCCTCATGCGACTGTTGTCTTTGTACGAAGATTTCGAGAATAATTGTTAAGACATATATTGTGCATTTGTTCTATGACGTTCATTACTAAGGGGAATTGGCACATTGTGATTAATGCTTAAAATCTTATATTTCAGGAAATGGCTCACTGACCTGCCAATCCTCAACGTTGTCTAGATTCTTCAAACCAGGCAGGATGGATCCTTTAGCATTTTCAAATAAAATTATCGTTTCTTGTCTACGTGAATAAGTATCTGCCTCTGAGTTCCTAAGAAATCAGACTGCTTTATGTAATTTGAAAGGGCACTAGTAGTAGAACTTGGATATGTTTTGAGGATGTTTCAGTTTTCTTTATGTTGGAAATAATGTAGTGGTCGTTCTGTTTACCATATTTTGCTAAGATGTAACCACATGTTAGTGGTGGTATTTTTTATCAAAAATACATCAACTTTATTCATGTGTGAATTTGTTATATGTATTTCTTCCACATCAATACTCTCGTCTTCTGCTTACGAAGTTTAAATTAGAATACAGACACTGGGATTCTGTATTTTCAGAGTATTATGATTCAGCCCTTTGTTTCTCCGATTCATAAAAAAAAACACATGGCGTAATCATATTTACGCGTATAGCATAGTGTTTAACTGGAACAGATCCCGATGAAGAAGCAACAGAAAGGTGAGGACAGGCATTGGTTTCGTCTCATCAGCATAAGTACTTTATCTAAAACAAACAACCTGACGATTGCATTGCAGGTGCACACGTGAGGGTGTTGGACATGAAGGATCGGCCTATTTCGGTTCATTAAGCTTTTGCTATATTTTATTCGAAAAAGAGTTATATTATAAGATCAAATAAATTTATGTACCTATTAAATCCGTAACTTTATACATTAATTCTAAGAAAAGTTGGCTAATCTATACCCATTAATAGCTTATTTGACTAAAACTACTTACTAACACTATTAGTTTATCCTCTGAAATGCAGCTCATCATGCAGTAATCTTAATAATTAAGTTTATGAAATAATGCATCATTTATTGGTTAATCCCATAAGCTTGAACATGATGTTGTCGACTCAGCATATATAGGAGCCCCTTGTTTTTGTAGAACTGAAACAACCTTTGCCCAAATAAATAAACATTGTAAACAAATACATCAGTAGACAACTGAAAAATGTGATCATAACTATTTCTTTCGTTCCAAAATTTTATCATAGTTAATTTTTAGAGTTAAGTCGCTTCAATTTTAATTAATATTTTTTTTCATAATGTTGATATATAAGAGTTGCAACTTATATTTTTTTTAATGTAGTTTTTGAATATTAAAATGATAACTTTAAAAACATTGAATCAATTCAATTAAGATACGAAAATTAATCCAATCAACTTCAAGAAACGAAATGTGACTTACTAGATTAATTCATAAAAAGACTACTCTCTGTTGATTACAACAACAATAATAATATACCTAATTTAATTCTATAAATTAAATTTGAAAAGATTATTAAAATATATACACGCAGATATTATACATATTTATAATTTAATTGTATAAATAATAATGTGTGATTATTTCTTAAAACTAAATAGCTAATCTTAAGGGCAAACTTGGGTCAATGGATTGGGAACAGCAGACCATAATATAAGGCAACAATTTTGATCATCCCAATATATAAATTTATTTTTTTGGGGTTTTTCAATGAGATCCTACAAACACGTTGAATGATCAAACTCCTCATGTAGTCATGTTCTGTTTTAATTTTGTTTCATCAAATTCAGCTCAAAACAATAACATTGTGTTTCCAAAACTATTGACTTATTTTGCCATTTTGTCGTTGAAAACATGTTTTGTCTCCTTAAGCCACATGAAGGCCAAGTTGTTATAATAAACATTTGTTTGCATATGCAAAAACTATTCAGAAAATTCTTTCTACTAAAATCTTAAATCAAATTACGTCAAATAATAGACGTACGTGTATTCATTACAAAAATATATGTTTTCTTACAAAATATTTGTTAAAAAATATATAAGTGAACTCTATTCTAATTGATGTCTAACATACTTAAGATATAAATTATTTATATTTTATGTATATACTAAGTAATATTTTTTTAAAAAAAAATTCGAAAATAATTTTAGTTGAGCTAAAAATAGTCGTTATCTAAATTTTTTGTTATTTAAGATAGGGACCACTAAACGACATAGATTTGGTGACAATTCAATTCGTGTGGCGGACCCCACCCCCACCCTATTTTGGGGCATAAAACGGCAACACAATTAGACGTGTACGTCTCTAATTATTCTTTTTTTTTTTTAAATCTTTTTTGGATAAAGCTAACCCATTTCTCCCGAGATATTGTGGTCTCAACTCGCGATATATACGTTTATATCTCTTTACCCATAGAATGTTAAAACTCTAGTATTTTTACCGTGGTTACTCGTAACAGGTAATTACGTTATTGTCCTTCAAAGAAAAGGACAGAATATTTAGTTCAAGTTAAGTAAATAGTGTTTTTGTTAAACACTTGAGACTCAAAATTTTGAAAAGGCGCATTTAGTTACATGTATTAGATTTAATAAGTCATAAAACCTCATACATATTTCAATTGATGATAAGTGATGATGTGTCTAATTATAGAAAGAAACATATTTTATGTGATTAACCTTTTTATATATTAGTTTGTGAACACACAAGAAAGTTCAATATGACTCAAAAATATTGAATAAAAAACGTTATTATGTGGTTATATATTTATTTGAACATATCATAATTTGAGTATTTAAGTAAAATTAATATACTTACACACACTATCCTTTTTTTCAAAATATTTGAGGGGGGAGGGAATTTGTCTTGGTAGTTTAAGAGTACATTCGGGGATGTACGGAATCGTCTGTAGCCCGAAAGAGGGGTTACCTGATACCTATACGCATATTTGAACTCTTCACTTTCATAGCTCCGAGGTAAGATATTCTTGATGATGCTACTTCAGACTAAAGACAGTAAGAATTCAAGCTACTACTTTTGATTAAGCTGACCTGAAATTAATGTATTTAAATTAAGTTACAATCTCAACCTGTAATTTAGAAGTTCCGGCAGAGAACTTGATCTATGATTCTTTCTTTAGCCCTCATCCCGTCCCTATGATGAATTGGCTTACATATCACCTTTAGACAAAAACAGTTATAAGAACGACTTGATTTGAAGTTAACACAAGTTTTTAACTTCAAATCAAAAATTTGTTTCACAAGTTCTTGAAAATAAATTTTACATTTCCAGAAGTGTATCATTTAGACCTTTGTCATCCTACTACATTTAACCCAATAGCTAAAACTATGAACTATTCTGGCAGGTTTTATATATAATTACCTTGACTCTATTCAATCGAAACCCCCACGCTGAAGATAGAACAATTTCATCCAAATTCCAATCATAGCATGAGACAGACAAGCAGGACGATAGTCGTTTCAATCAGCATCCCACAAATGTGCCTTTAACTGGATAGTTAGCAAAGAAAGAGTGTTATTGATAATTGAAATAACTCCAGAATCCACACAACTACTACAAGACTCCAAAATTCGAATGAATATGCCATATTGAGAATTGAGAAACCAAAATTTTCACTAATGAAAAGGAAACCTGGACAGAGTGGAACAATAAAAAATCAGTAACAACCAATATGTTATCCTTGTGTCGATCCCAATTGAAACACAAAGTACACTGTACACCTGTATAGTCTCACCAAACTGAAAATGAGTACCCTGCGTATCAGCTGTGTTTCTAAATTCAGATAAAGGTCAACTGAATTCCCCAGTTATTCCTGTACTGTGACTTCTTGGTCAACTCTCCAATAGTTTGCATCATTGAATTCTTTCACTCCTGACCCACCCTCATCTGTATTATCCTTTTCTGGCATCTTAGGGACTAAGCTCCTTTTCAATGGAGCCGCTTCCCCAACAATCCCCTCCTTAAGAGCATGTTCCATTGCCTTTTCAGTACCCTCTAATTCTACACCAACAAATTCAACATCCTCTTCAAACAAAGAAGGCACAGGGGCTGCTGCTTTTTGACTAGAATTAGATCCTGATGAACTTTTGTTAGAATCAGGAGATGTAGATATGCCATTTGGAATAGACTCTCCACCACTGCAAGAAGTGGAACTAATCGAGGGAGTTACTGCCTCCCCTGAATTTGCAAGATTTCCGCTACAGTCACCATTATCTTCAAAGGGATTCACGGATCCACCAACTGAGCCATTCCCCCATGCAACCCATTCAGGTATAGGCCTGTCTCCAAACGGGTCATCACTGTCTGACTTCTCAAAATGGAAGAAACCCCCATCACCTGACACAACTGCTTTATCTTTTTGTTGATTGAAATCTCCACCATTAGCAGAATCGGCTCCACCAACTCCATTAAAGGCATCTGAACTAGAACTGGGCATTACATCTGATTTTCTCTCAGCCAATTCCTCCTGCTCTCCAACTACCACCTCATCATCACTATTGCTATTACCACCATTTGTTGTTCCATTAAGGTTAATGTCTTCCATCACTTCAGTAGGTGAGGTACTCTTGGGATCATCTCCAGTTCTATCATCTCGAAAAGCAAACCAATCCGAATTTGTGAACAAATTGCTGCAAAAGTTTAAAAAAAAAACTGTTATACATGATAAAAAGTGCAGATAATACCAGATGCCAAGAAACTGACAGATGATAATAACTTTGTAGTCAGGACAGCTAGAACTCACCTCCCTTGCTCATCTCCCAACCTCAGGACAACTTCAGCAGACTCATCATCAAAGTATACATCCTACAGTAACATGAATGTAGCATTGTGATGAACACCAAGGCATATGATACCGAAAAATAGATAAGTGAATATCACACAAGTTCGTCTTCAGTTCGCCATGCTATCTAACTATTCCATTTCATATCAAAAAAGAAGACAAGTTAACTAAGGAAAACATTATTACCTCATCATCTCGATCAAGAGCTCCATGACCCTGTTAACATGCAAGAAAAACCACAAAGGAATCAAAAGCTAGACTAAATCCCAATCCACAGCCCAAAAGCTGAGTTGGGGCTGCAGAGCACTGTCCCTGAGATCATGGATTCCTTTTGCCCTCCTCTACCAACAGACAACAACACCCCTCAATCCTCAAACTAGAAGGTATACAACGCTTACCTCTTCAGCGCCATTATTATCATATATGGTGTACTGGAATGCCTGGCTCAGATTATTTGCTAAAGCTGCTACATCATAATCTCTGTTATGAACATCTTCCTCGTCGCTGTCTCTTGTCCTATCTAGTAATGCAGTTGGCCGGCTGCTTATACACAAAAAAGAAAGTTGAAAATCCATATATAGGTGACACGAACTAGAAAACTCTTTAGTATATTAGAGATATAACCATTGGAGTATGTATTATTAGAGAACCCTTAGAGCATTTATGCTATTAAGGATTCACACAGCTAACCGTCCCCAGCTAGCTAGGGATTGAGGCATAGTTGTTATTGTACTTGCTGCAGGAACCAAGGAAGACTATGAGAGGAGGTGAAAAAACATAAGCTCATCTTACAATCACTTTATAAGTATATTTCCGAAGGTGCTTTTCACTTCTTGATTTTAAGAAATTCAGTTGAAATCCACTAGCCCATTTTGGAAGAGATCTAGGCAGTACTACAACTTATAAAAGGACAATTCATGTCAGCTTGAGACCAACAAAGCACATCTTTATCCCCTTTATTCAACCTTAACCCAGCCATTTCTTATCTGACCTATTTTTCTAAATCCCTCCTAATATTTGAAAATTCAAACATTGAACTACAAAGAGTAACAAAGAGAGTGCTTGTTATGACACCAACAGTATGTCTATTGTCTGAAGAGAAATAATATGGGAGAACTTTTTAAAGCAGTTGCTTACTTTAAATATCTTTGTTCTCTCATACCCTGAACATCTCTTCATTTATTCTTCTAAATTATGTACTTCCACTATTAGAGACAGTGATAATATTTATGAAAATATGCCAGGTACGTTTCCCAAGTTATTGCTTCATCCAAACAAAATTTTGTTACGGTCTACCTCATATTACAGAAATCAAAATCTAACATCCCAAAAAGTTCAAGTTAAATCAGAAGAGGCAGAAGCATACCCACAAGCCCATCGATAGACATTTTCGAGTGTATTACGCTCCTGTAAGACAGTAGTGTGCCAATCACTCCATTCCATATTTTTCTGGAGTAAAGAGAACCCATTAGCAGAAGCGGAGCTGAAACTTGTGCACAAAATCATATGCCAGATAAAAGTAATTGAAGGGAATACTATGTAAAACCATCTTGCGCCAACCCCAGCTACACAATTATAATCAAAAGCCAACAATAGCGACAAAAAGTGAGAAAAGTAATGGTGTGTACGCACAAGTGGGGTCTGGGGAGGGTGGTGTGTACGCAGCCTTACCCCTACCTTATGAAGGTAGAGAGGTTGTTTCCGATAGACCCTCAACTCAAAATATACATCCATTAAAATAAAATGAGGGTGGATTTTAGTTTAACAAAATGAATATCAACTCTTGAAGAAAAATAAGTGCTTGATAAAACCATAGGAAACAGCCTTTCTACCTCTACCTCTGAGGTAGGGGAAAGGTACTTTACCCTCCCCCGACCCCACTTTGTGGGATTATACTCGGTATGTTGTTGTTGTTGCTTAAATAAAACCTTATTTATAATCATAAATAGTAAAAATCCATGGAACTGAGTCCTCCCCAAGAACGCAAATACAAACCAAGCTTCAATCTTATATATTTTTTTCTACTTTGGGGAATAGTATGTTCAGAATTATTTGTCCGCATCCATCATGGAGCTCTCTTGAGAAATAACTGCTTAGATATACATAGTAAGTTCTAACAGTTACAGCCTCAGGACCTTTTGGCAATTAGATTTGGAAATCTTCAGTATCAAACTTCCATGAAACGTATAAGTAACAAATTTTAAGGCTATCACCGTAGCACTCACCTCTAGATGTCCTCGAATGCGATTGTCATCGCTTCCCAACTGTACAAGTTTGTTAGCAATCCGTGTTAGATGCCCTATGTTACCCAATCGGGGTGCTTGTTTACCAGTAGCAGGAAAAGTGGGCTGCATCAATTGAAAAGCACAATTAAACATTTTAAATCATTATTTGCAATGAGAATACAAGGCTATTATTGAATATATTCATATTCCATAGAAAAAGTAGAGACAACAATAAAAGAACAAGAGGACATAAATTTGCAAGACCTATAAACATCAAAGAGAAGGAAATCAGTTACTTCACTAAAATCAACCTGACTTTCACTGCCAGAAACTGTGGGCTGTTTATCCGTTTGAAGAATTTTTTCAAGCAAATTACAGTCTTCAAAAAGATGATCAACCAGGACACTGTTTCTGCTTTCCAAGCATGAGTTTATTATACTCTCTACGTGATGATGCAATGCATTGTTAAATGCGTACCTATACAGCAATTATCCAACTTGTTAGAACATCAAACAAGAAACAAGTAAGAAAGTGAACAATGCAAGATCAATCACTTTTGTACACCGTGTTCGAGAGTACAGGAGCATAGGCAGAATCTTACTCAAAAAAGAGATCCAGGACTCTCTCAATTGTCCCAGAACTGATCAATTCATCCTCTGCAACTTCATTGCCAGTTTTTAGCAGCACAGAAATGAATTCCACAATCTACAATAAAGAAGAAAACCGGTCTAAGATACAAACAAAAGAAGAATCAG
The DNA here is from genome assembly GCF_000226075.1 of Solanum tuberosum. Classification (NCBI taxonomy): domain Eukaryota; kingdom Viridiplantae; phylum Streptophyta; class Magnoliopsida; order Solanales; family Solanaceae; genus Solanum; species Solanum tuberosum. Next base: position 94,811 of record NW_006239492.1, read on the forward strand.
CCGAGATTATCAACCCAATAAATACAGTCCTCGTGGATGCAGACAGGCATTACATGTGATTTCATGTCAGTATGTTTTTCTCAGCTACTAGCCAAAGATTAGTAGTTGGAAAATACATGACAACAAATCCACCAAGTTTTACAAGTGGACTTTACAACTGCTTGCAACACATAAGAACAGTTGATCCTTGAAAACTATTAACTAACGCCACAGCAATGAACTTCTAGCTTGGCATATCCTTCTCAGGGATTGCTATAAAGTTGGGTATGGATACAAAAACGATTAACTCTTTTTCTCTAAGATGCAAATAAGCAAACCTTTAGTCGATGTTTCCCTAGAGGCGGCCTGAGTTCACCATATGTTGTAGGCAGAATTTTGTCATCAGATGATACATTCAACAGCTTTAGCAAGTTGCCTGTGTCAAATATGACATATATTAACTTTCATAATGAGAGATGGGACAGAAAAATCATCAGCAAAAATCACTAATATTAGCATTATGTTTCTTCTGTGGCCTGTTATCTGATGGCTCTGTGCGTTCGTACTTCCTTACTAGTTACTACCCACACTTTCTACACAATTTTAATATAATTTCCAAAGGGTAGAAAGTCATTTGAACAAGTATGCAGCAATTCAAATATGCGTACATATTTCTAAACAGGAAAGTTACCGAAATTGGGCAGCATTGCACTTATAGTCTCAGGATTGACACACACAGATGACTCATAAACATGCTGGCAGCGGTAAGAATACATCATGGGAGATGGAATTGATCTTTTAGGATCCAGCAAAGATATGCATACAGATAATGAATGGACAAGGGCGGACTTTGAGTGTGAGTCTTCAAGGGCATGACTGAATATCCTTGCTACAAAACTACACCCAAAGAAAGTTGTAGAACTTATCAGTTATAAATTACTTGGCACAAGTGCAGATGATATTTCATTCTCAGTAGAAATAAAAATGATAATTTACTATCAGCAGCAGTGTAAAAAAACTAACTTTTAAGGGAAATATCAAGGGAAGTTCCACAAACCTTGGGCTGGATAGCTTAGTAGCAAGAGGAGATGGTGCATTTAGGGTTATTGTACATAGAGTCTCTGCTGCATTAGCATGTACTTCTGGAGAACTCTGGACAATAGAACACAACATCAAAAATGTTCTAAGCTAAGTGTGCCAAAAGCAACTTAGTAGAAGACTAGATCATTCAATCGCATTTAGCCATCCTGACATCAGGACTGTGATCCGCAATCATTAAGAAAAGGATGGCAGAAATAAAGCCAGTTCAAATGATCTACAGTGTAGCTTAAAGGAACATGCAACTAAAAAATTGAGAGGTTTTTGTATCTAATTTAAGTGCCTCAGGTATTGGTAATTCCTATCAACTATAGTAGTATGTCCTATCTCCTGAAATCGGATGGAATTTCGTTTAACTTAGCGCCTTAAAAGTAGAAAATTCCTATCAACTATATAAGCACATCACCGCTCCTGCTGCTCCCAAGTCAAGGAAGTCATTTCACGCTTTGCTTACTGTTCAGTAAGCAGCAAACCAGCATTTAAACCAGTAAATCGAGCAGTAATAGATCACTAGTAAACTGTCAACAAATAACATTAAACAGGGAGACAACAAATGATAAAATACAATGACAGAATCATGTCAGAAAAATCGTAGGTACTTAATGCACCACAGTCCACATGCCCAATATATAGACAATCTATATAATTTCAATCATAGTATATTATATATCACTATAACCAAAGCAAAAAAAACATTATCTATTTTGGACTTACAGAGGGGCTCAATTTATCCACAATCATTTCTAATAAATTGCTGTCAGCCAGCCATTGCATGACATCCTTAGTGTTCGGGTAAATATCAGCGCCTACAAGTCGCACCAAAACCTATAAGAAAAAGCTCATCAGAGAAAAATGTTTTTTCTTGCTAAGTAATTCTCAATCTATTTTCAAATAATGAAGCATAAATAAAAAAGATAGTAGTCAATGGTAAAATGGAAAACCAGGCTACAAACCTCCATTATGGATGTAATACCAATCAAATCCACCATCTGGCGGAAAACATCATGATGGGTCTGCAACCAAAAAGAAACAATGTAAATACAGATTATTAGAAGGGGGAAGAGGAAAAAAAGCAGAAACACCTAGAATCTCTGTGTCATAAAGCTGTGCTCTACATAAAATCAACTTCATTTCTATGTCAGCATTTCTCCAATATACCTCACATAATCAAGAGGCTTGAAGCAAAATTTATTCCAAGAGGGGCACCATCTATAGTTGTAAGTTGTAACGTAAATAGTTGAGTAAACATTGAAGTCACCACAATTTTTTTAGTGAAGTAATTGAATCATATTAGAAAGGCATCAAGGAGATGCAATGGTTACCACTAAAAATAAAGTTGCTTCAAACATGAAAATAACATGAAGAATGACATTATGTTTATAAGTTCACATCACGCTATTTAGTTAACCTTCATCATCAGGAAGAACATGTCTCATAGACAGTCAGGTTATGTTTGACATAAGATCCATGTAGATGTAACGAGTAAACCAATCCCCCAGCCTTCTTTTCGAACTGCTGCCTAACTATATAATCTTAATCTTTATGTGATAGAAATAGAACTAGCTCATCACATCATACTTGTCAAACTTCTTTAACATTGCCCCTAGAGTTTGTTAAAGATTCTATAAGTTAACATCACGCTATTTAGTTAACCTTCATCATCAGGAAGAAAATGTCTCATAGACAATCAGGTTATGTTTGACATAAGATCCATGTATATGTAACAAGTAAATCAATCCCCCAGCCTTCTTTTTGAACTACTGCCTAACTATATAATCTTCATCTTTATGTGATAGAAATAGAACTAGCTCATCACATCATACTAGTCAAACTTCTTTAACGTTGTTCCTAGAGTTTGTTAAAGATTCGACATGCATAATCTTCAATTGGCAAACAATATTTTCTTTTGTTTCTTTGCCGGAAAAATCAATCAATTACATATGCCTCAATTCCCAAACAAAGTTAGTTTCTTTTTTTTTTTGCTTTCGCACACCTTGACTTATCCTTCTACTAGCATATATGTCTTTAACCAGATAAAACATATCTTAGCAAGCACATCATGCATTTGCATAGGAAAAAAGAAGCTAAAAATGATCACTACAAATATAAATTGCCTGTACAAAGTACCAAATACATAGAATTTATCATGCCAACCTGGACATAATTCATAAGTGGAATAGTCTTCCGCAACATGAGGCACACCACAACCTGTGTGCATCAAACCCATGTAAAATATCAGCCAAATGACATTTCAACAACATAGCACAAAGGAATTTTTTCATACACGGCAGATGTAGATGAATCAAAGTATACCTTACTAAAATACCCAGCAAGTAACGCACAATGAGGACGATCGGTCTCCAAGAATGAAAAGAGCAAATCCATTAGCTGCACCACAATAGAAAAATGACCAAATTATCAGAGCAGAACAACTGCATCTTTTGTGCATAAAATTACATCTTGTGAGTACAGTACCTCTTCATCGTCCACTAAGGTCTTAAGGATGACATCAATTTCACAAGTGAATATCTCACATGCGATGAAAGGAAACCTACAGAATGAAATAGCATTCAGAAGTACTTCCAGATTTTCATATATTGGATGAACGTGTACATTTAATAAATAATGACATGATAATTGAAGCTTGGTTATGTCATAACTTACTTAAACTTCCATTTGCTATCGGCATCCTCAGAAGGCACTTCAACAATGTATCGCAGCAACTGCTCAACCTGAGCTCTATCTCTCAAACTGAAACCACAAAATCGTAGTCTCTCAATGAACTTCGAAATTATTAATGGAACTAATATTTAGTAAGGATATTAATTACATCCCTGGAAACAGTATGTCAATTAATTATCAAACTGAAACCATCAACTGCACTGCAGATTTTAAAATAATAAGCTAAAGCTGCGAGGAAGTTTACAAATTTATCAAGCGGCTATTCAAAGCTTTGCATTCTTGGATTATCTCTTCTTCATCAAGAAGCTCTTCCAATGTGAAGTTTTCCTTGTCTAACACTTCTTCAACCTAATGTACACGGCAATATATTTTAACAGTTAGAACATCAAGTTTGAATGATAATCAAAGCTCAGAGCCACGAAATAAAGATTGCACTTTTTTATCAGTAAACATAATGAATAAATATTGCAGTTAATTTAACAACAAGAAAGATGAACAGACATTTTGCCTCAAAATAAATGGCCCAACATTGAGAAGAATAACGCAACTTTCCATATAATACAATAAAAAGGGCTATAAAATGATGTGCCCTCTCGAAGATCATTGCACATTTGAAAGTTGCATAATGAGAGAATCTGCTGAGCAGGTGACAATTACCGGTGCGATCAAGAATTAACAATTCTGAGAATACTCCATATCCAAACACCTTACTAATAATATAGACCCTCATCAATGTTGTACATTCTAAATAGAAGAAATAGAATATTGGAATTTATCTAATAAACATACACAACAAAACAGTTCTAATTGCTTCCTATATTTGGATTTGAACGTAATGATGTTGAATTCGCTTCATGAAACCATTCTCTTACGAATCCCACAGCATTTTCTAACAAACTTGATTCAGCCATCAAATATTGCTTAACAAAAAAATATCATCACTTCAATTATATTAGAAGTTACGGAAAAGGAAAACAAATTACTCAACCAAGTTAAGTGAAGCTACAGTAATTAAATATACCGAACAACACAGAATTAAACAAAACTGAGAAGTAAACCACAAATTTTTACACCAGATTTCTCCCAGTCATAAATGAGCACAGAGCACGAAAGTTAAACCCGAACACAAGTAACACACGAATCCAACACAAATTGGGGAAAAAATACTGATAAAATGCTTAAAAAATTCAAATCTCCAGAAGCAAATTTGTTCGTATAATTGAAATACAACAAGGAAAGCATTAGAGCTAGATAAATCCATATCCAGTACTTACCGGCGAACAGGACAGATGTGTGAGCTTCCAAAACATATTGAACGAAAAACAGATCTGTAAGCCCAAAAGTGAATCGAGAGGTAAGGTTTGGTAGCGAAATAGTGAGAGGAGTCAACAAAACCCAGGCTTTTGAAGATCAAAAGGTAGAGATATTGAAGCCGTAAAGATCGAGAGAAGAGATAGAGAGAGAGAACTGTAAGAGAGGGGTAGAGAGAGAAGAAGAGCTTCTCAGCGGAGAAACAAGGGTAATGATGTTATTGTTTGATGGAGAATTGGAGGGCGGAAAATTCGAAAGTTATAAATTGGAGGGGTCGAAATTCACTAAACTCGAAATATATAATAAAATAGCCCACATGCACTATTTTCTTTGAGTTTTTGTTTTTCTAAGAAAGTTAGGCATTTATCAAATGTGATTGAAAATAATATATATTTTATAAATTAGATCACGTAAAAAGCATAGGGTTGTAAATATTTTTTTAATCTTTCTTTCTTCTTCTGTTTATTTCTGTTCGTATGATATTAATTTTGCATGGTTTAAAAAAGTTGAAATTCAAGTAATGAAAATATATTTTATTCTTATCAGGTATAATTTCATAATATATTAATGAATGAAATGTATCAATTTAGAAGACAATGGTACCCTTTTGAACATATTTATGTAGTTAATTATGTATAAAAATCATTTAATTTTAAATAAATCGTTTACATTATTTTTATTTGAATTGCTTCTCACTTTCACTAAGAAAAAAAAAGGTTATTAGATAAAATAACAATAAGTAAGCTTTGGGTTTACAGAAGAATTTTGCCTAAACGTAACGATAAATTGATGAATGAATAAGAAGGTTGTCAGGTTGTCTTTAAATCTTGAACTTCAAAGTTTATTAACATGGGACACTATCAAATTGATGATGTTTGACAAAGTTTTTATGTTGAAAAAGTAGACAAAATTATATATATTACATATTCGTGCATTTCCATTATAGTGGAAGCATCCATGTTATATATGTATGGCATATATTATAAATATAGAACCTTAAATTTTGGATTAGTTCCAAAACAACAAAATAATAAGTACTAATTAAGCATGATAGTGATGGTTAATATTTGTAGTGATGCAAGATTAACCCATCTAGGGCCCAATTGATGTGATGCCATATACAATTTTATCCACACGCAAAAAAGCCATTTGCTGTCACATTTAAACACTTCTAATTTTATTAATTGTACTAATATAATGTTTTAGTCAACTTGTAATTAGTACCACTAATAAACCCAAACGGCAAAATCCATGCAACCTAATTTTGTCACTGTAACGCAACGCTATCACAGTTCCATATGCAACGGATCATGCCATAAGCACGTGCATGTAGTAGGTATTTGTTCGTATTATGAAGCCAAATTCATATTGAACATACGTCAGATAACGATCAAATTTCAAACTTAGAGAGGCATATACACAGAGTTTTATTTAAACTTAAATTAGTATCAATAAATATTTTTATTGATTAGTTAATATACAATAATGATCGAGAAATATATATAAACGTATTTATTTTAAAGCCAGTGGTTGTATGTGGTAGAAATTATAGATACTTATGTTGGTTGGGTGACTTTAGGTGAAAGGTTACTTAAATTTGTGAAAGTGTTTGGCCGCGCCATTAATGTGAGTTTGGCTGTTTGGATATGGTCGGTATGATCCTAAACCATTGGCAATTGGTAGGGAGAAACTGCCGTATTTTACAAGTTTTCTTAACGAGTATGCATGTTGCTTTCTTCTTATTAATTGACATGCTTGCAAATTTATTGTTGAGTCCCTTTTGAAAGGAGGTGTATTTTCCCTTTGACTTAAAATGAAAGGTTACTTTTGTTGTTAAGTCCTATGGTGTAAAGATAAAGCATTCCACCCTTAATGAATATATATTTATATGATATTTATCTAATTGTATTCATCAAAAATCATATTTAGAGTAATTTTTAGAAAAGAAACTACTATCGTTTGCACAGTGGTCAATCCTTCTGTTAAATTTTGTGACTATCGTTTAATTTATACCAAAAGTCAAAAAAAGAATCGCAAACTTTAGGCATACATAACTGAAGTTGAAAATTTGTGTTTGCTTTTAGATTTTTTTTGACTAAAATGTGGTCTTGTGAACCCTAGATATCAGACATTTTAATCTAAATTTGGTGTGATTTGTCAAGGTCAACTTCGAACATTTTTTACTTTAACTTATGAACCTGACAAGGAAAAACACGGGACATTTTTTTTTTTTACTGAAATTGTGGCAAGGCTTCAATATATAGTCTTGCCAAAAACACATTTTTGTATAAACTTATAGCCTTGATGACAAGGCCAAACTTTAGATATTTTTGTCTCAAATTGGAGTTTGAGGGGGAGTTCCACTCATGGTACCTTGAGTGAGTGAAGTTTGATTTTGACTTTGCCTTTCACTCATAGTACCTATTTTGGCTTGATGTCTCACTTATGGTACCTTTATTTTATTTGGCTCATAGCACCTTAGTCTAAATAATATATTTTTAATCTAAAATCAACCCAAAAATAAATAAACCTTTATGGGGATTTTACATACAATATAATAAGAGACATAAAATCTCTGTTACTTTATACCGAACAAAGATTTTGAAGAATAAGCGGAGGACGGGTAGTAGTTGAACTTTAAAAAAAAAAAAAAGGTACAAATTAAGCTAGTGTTTGGCCCAAATTTTAAAATATTCTTAGAAATCTGTTTTGGTTGAAATCATCATATGTTTGGTCATAAATTTTGGAAGAAATATTTGACTATTCAAAAAATATGATTTATACTCATAAGTTCTAAAAAATATTTAAAATATCTTTAAGTTTGTATTGTCGTTTTATAATGAACATGTTCCGTCAAAAAATAACCTTATAACATAATTGATAACAATCAACAAAAAAAAAAATCAATATGGGCAAGAGCAATACATTAATCGCACACTCAAACTTGTCATTGATTCATGATAAATTTTTACCCATTAAAAACAAAATGTTCTTTTTTTGTCATGTTCTGTATAGGTAGCAAAGATGATTAGTTATTAGTTATTAATATAGTAATTTGGTAAATAATGTTAGTTGAAATTAACAAATGATGAGTAATTTTTATAAAATATAAAAGTTTGGAGTAAATTTTTTTTAAAAAAATAATCTCAAATACTATAACTTAGCCCAAATTTTATTTTATTTTTTAGTCTTTGGGAACTTGGGATACTTGACAAATATATTTATCAATTAATGACAAGTTATATATCCAAACACCATTTCTCAATTTTTTTTCTCAAATATATTTGGGACCAAACGGGTCCTAAATCCCTATGAAATTGTTGGCAAGTGGACTGGTAAATCATATCCCTATTTTGTTGGGCTACCACCCATAGGCCCAAGAATGGGACGAAACGCTCGCGACTCCTGATGGATATATTGCTATAACAACCCTTTGAACATATTAATAACTTGTTTGAATTGATTTATTTTAGATATTTTTAAGTTAAAATAATTTTAAAGTAATTTTGTAGTGTTTGGATCAAACAAAAAAAATACTTATAAACATTTGTTTTAAGCTAAAATAACAAAAATAAGTCATAAAGTCATTCAAGTTGGCTTGAAAACCACAATATGATAGGACTTTGATTTGATTTTTAGTTGAGTTATAGGTAGGAACATCAAATATATGTGGTACGTTATGCTTTTTATGTGGACCAGTGCTCATATAAAAAATATATACACATAAGATATTTACTTCAAATTAAATATTCTTTTAGAAAAATCTCAAATGATCAGACATTTTAATTACAAGTTATAAAATGAGAATCCAAATTATAATTTAATCATAATTTGTATCTTATACTTATATCGAAAACTGACACCCATATAAAAATATATACACATACAATAGGTGTATATCCAAATATGTGAATTTATTTGATATATAAAAATAAAAAATAAAAAATAAAATATATATATATATATATATTATTTTTATTTATTTATTTATTACTTATTATTTTTTTATTTAGGGGAATTTTCGCATATAACCACATAAAAATAACTTAATGATGCTCCATAGATATAACTTGTTAATTACGATTCATAGCTACTTGTTAGAGGGAGGAGAGAAGCAGCGAGATTGATAGAGGGAGGAGAGACGCGAGCGAGATTGAGAGAGGGCAGAGAGGCGAATTGTATATGTATATCTGGCGAGCGAGATTGACAGAGGGAGGAGGGAGACGAGCAAGATTGGGAGAGGGAGGAGAGAAGCGAGCGAGAGAAGCATACTGTATATATATATCTGTCAGATAATTATATATATGTAATTGGTATACATATATATTTGTATATGTATAAGTGACACGATTACAACTAAAATTGAGCTGAAAGCCCTAATTAATTCAAATTATAATTATGTTGGTTAATTAATTAATATATTTTTGCTTATCCGCGTATTTTCCCTTTTATTTGTTGGATAGCCACAAAGCAAGAAAGGATAGGAAGCGTTAAACGAAAGGCCAAGCAGCTGTCTCATTCGTAGTCCATTGTTTGAAGAATCCCATTGTCCACAACTTTTCCATCATTTAAAATCAATCAATCAATCCCCACCCCCTATCTTTATCAACTTTCCTTATCTATCAACACCTCCAGCTATTCTCCTCATAAACCTCAACACCATTTAAAAAAAATAAAAAATATGAAAGATTAACGTTATGTTTATTTATAGTAGCAGGTAATTTGTCTTCTTTTCAAACAGTGTAAAAAATAGATTTTATATCAACAATGTATATCATTTAATTAAATTCAAATGAAAAGTAACTCAAATTAAATATATATGATTACTACTCCCTCCGTTTCAAAAAAATTGGTCTGGTTTGACTTGGCACGAAGTTTAAGAAATTAAAGAAGACTTTTGAATCTTGTGGTCATAAATTAAAGTTATGTCAAATGTATAAAATTGCCCTTAATCTTGTGGTCTTAAACATGTCACGTGGAAAGCAAAAAGTAAAATGTTATCAAAAAAGGAAAGATGTCATTTTTTTGAAACTGACTAAAAAGAAAAAGAGGTCATTCTTTGTGAAACGGAAGGAGTACAAGTTAACCTTCTCTCCAATCTTTTTCATTGTAACAATTTACTTGACAGAATAAATAGTTTAGGCCCGAGTGGCGAAATCAAATATTTTACAAAAGGAGTCAAGATATAAAGAACTAAACACATGAAAATTATTATTCTTTTCGCCAAAGAAGCACAAAAACAATAGAGTCTGAAAAAGATAAAATATACGCGATCCTTACTAATCACTGCCTCACAAAGATAGATAGGTTATTTCACTATGTTAATTATTAACAAACGTTTCTCATGTTTTCTCCTGGAGTTTACATTTCCCCTTTTTTGGTATTATATTCCGAAGAGAAAAGAGAGAAAGATAAAGGCCAAAAAAGATTAGAAGAAGTTACCTGTAGGACAGTATGAAAGTATCTTCATGATATTCCATATCTTTTGAGTTTTGGAATTATGCTTTTTAACCAAATCGGTTTATATTTGACACATTCAAAGTTTAACACATCAATTTGCTTTTTCTTACACTATTAAGCAGACAGTTTATTGCTTGACAAGACCACTCATATCTAACTTTATTTCGATCTATTTTACTTGTCATCTTGATAAAAATATAAAATCCAAATAATTGTCATTTAAAAAATTTAAAAATAAGTAACTATCAATTTCCACCATTATCATTACTTTATAAATGTAAAAAGAGATTAATGTGGTAAAAAAACAATATTAAGCTTAAATTGAGATGCTAAAATAAAATTGTTTTTAAGAGAAATCAGATATTATAAAAGGGAAAGTATGTTACATAAAATAAGATTAAATATTTTTTTCTTAGTATTGTCTAGTGATAAAAGTGAAGTACCTTATTAGTGACAAATCGAGGCATCTTCTAATTATTAATAACAGTATCAACCATGACAGCTCTTTATCTTAGTTAGTGGAAAAGAAACGGCATCAAAGTAGTGGTGTTGAATTATATACGCAAGTATTTTCTAAATCAGGGGCACACCTGTTGGATGTTGCACCCACAAACATGGACCCATAAGTGCAATTCACAAATAATGCATTAACCAGTTTAATTATGCATAATTACCATTATTTGATCTTTGATTTGACATTATATTGATGGAGACGCAATAAAACGTAACCACCTAAACTATCTTTGTTTCTCACTAATTGTACTCATTGATAAGTGTAGATTAGTATCACGTTCGCATGCACCATATTTATGTATATCCAGGCTGTGAACTTCTAATCCAAAATAAAGATAATTAAGGATAAGTTAAATTATAAATCACTAGATAGTCCAATTTAACTTGATCGATCTATATATCTTGTTTTACTTGGTCCAAGCAGTAATCTTGGATTAATGTGAAGATCAGATCCTCAGTAGATAGTCAAAGTTAAATTGATCGATCCATATATATTATTTTACTTGGTCAAAAAGGTGAGGATCGAACTATTGGATCGAGTAAGGTTAGGAAGGAAGGTAAAGCGAAAGGCATGCAAATAAATTTAATCGCAGATACTCTTTAGCTAACATATGTTTTAAAAAAACAAGTAATTAGATACCCGTAATCCACTCACAACTCCTTAATTTGAAATTAAATTGATATTTTCCATAGAGTAATTTGTCTTGCGGAAAATTAACAATATCTGTGGAGTTATTCTGGCGCAAGTGGTTTATGATATTTTATTAGATTTGTTTTCTTCCTTTGTTGTTTTGTGTTCTTGTAGGACTCCATTTAACTGTAATGTCTCTATCAGTGAACTACTTTACAGAACAAACTCGATTATCCATAACAATGGTGCATTTGTAATCTGAAACTACCAGCAAATTTGGACAATATATCAAAAGTAGGATCAATTTTTTTTGTCTTAATTTACTCTCAAAACTTCAAAAAAAAAAAAAAAAAAAACTTACAATCACAAAGCAGTGATGGACTTGATATTTAAAAAGTGACCGTCAAGTAAAAAAAAGAAAAGGATCAAAATAGTTGAGATTTGAATAAAAGGATCAATCCTGGAATCCAGTTTTCTCCCATATAGCATTTCTGACTCTACTCAGATCTCTCCCTTTGAGAGTCCGCCCAACTCCTTCGTGCACGGAAAACGATGCAATCCGTGTCCTCTCTAACTGCTTCGCCAAAAACTCGTGAGGCGGAATCCGATTATCCAAATCATCGTCGTCTAAATCATCATCACTATCTCTCCTTCCGTACTCTCTGTACTCATCCTTTAGTATCTTCGACCAGTCCGGTACATTCACCGGCAACGACGCCGCAGTCGTCGTCGCTGTCGCTGTCGCCGTCGCGCCGGAACATTTTCGGTAGCTCTTCGTTTCGCGCTGCTTCCTCGAGATCCTTGAGCTCGGAGATTTCTTACGAAACTCCGGCGACTGAGAAACCGTCGATGAGTTCCACACGTCTGATTCGTCGAACTCGAACACCGAATCAGGAGTCATCGCAAGGTCTGGCTCGGTGGAGAGGAAATGATAGTTTGCCGTGGCGAAATAGCTCCTTGAAGCTGCCATTGATGATGGATGGGAAGAAATTGAAAGAATGGTTACTGTGTATACATACAGACACGTGTGTATGTATAGAATGAATGTGAAATTGTTGCTCTCTGTTTAAATTTGGAAGGTAGTATTTTTTGTATTCTTATATCTCTTTCTTATAATCTCAGTATGTGTTGATGTTATCAAAGAGCGAGGAATTGATTTGCTTTTATAAAGGTTTTTAATAATGGATAAGATTCTTCTCTTTACGTCTCATTTCTCCGTCTCTTCTTTTTTCAATATTCACCATTATACCCCTAGAAAAATCATGAAGACGCCACGTTATAATTTGGATTTATCCACTATCGACCCCACTAAAATCTACAGTTCCTCTAAAAATGAACAGTTGCTGATGTGGACTCTTTCCTCTATTTTCCGTAAAATATTAATTATTCAAATTCTTTTTTTTTAAGAACTAATACTCAATTTTTTAAATAAAAAATAGAAATAACCATTCTGACCGTGAAATTCTTATTTTTTACTTTATGTATCACGCTTAATTTGCATGAAGTAGTATGGCTCGATCTCGGACGTGAATCACAATTCACAAGTTCCTTAATGCTTTTTGCGTTGGAATTGATAAAGTTCCGTGGAGTTCATAATTGCATAAAAGGAGCCAAAGTAGTGGCTGCGGCGCGTTGAGGCACTTCTTCGACGGTCCCCGTACGCCTGGCCTGCCGGCCCGCTCTGAAGAATTCATGATTTATATATGTTTCAGGCCGGTGAGAGGGAGTGCGCCTTCCCACGGACAACATAAAGCACCAACAGCGTCCGAGATTACTAGATAGAGAAGAGACCTGTACTGAAAGTTGAAAGTAAGAAAGCTTAGTTAAATGAAAGTTCTTTCAACATTTGTATCTGCCTTTCTCATAAAGAGAAGCTATTTCCGCTCTACCATGAATTGTTGCTATTTCCGCACCCCTGTCCGGTGGTTTGAGAAAGAAAGTCGAGACATTCAGAAAGAGAGTTATGGCATTTCGAGGATTATAATATGGTCGGCGCTGTCGCACCTCTACTATTTTCGGCGTAACGAGGTTTTAGTCTTATGAGGGCACCCCCTAGCCAGATTCAATCCCAAAGGTCAATCAAGCCTTTGAAACTAGTGACCTTTCCGCCAAACCAGAACGAGAGCCAATCGGGTCGATCAGAATGTCCTTATTTCACAGCGCTATAACATTCTCAAGTTAGAGTCTGACTACCCTCAAAGCCATTGCCTTTCAAGTATAGCGTCTTTTCAAGTCAGTCTTGTCCCGCCTGTAAAAACAGGGATTTTACCCCATTTATCTAATGCT
>NW_006239492.1:108870-154603 GCF_000226075.1 Solanum tuberosum
AACTTGAGAAGTAAGGGAATATCGATGGCCTTTGTTGTACAGAGAGCGAACGGACAACAAGTGACTTTGATCTCATGCTGGCCTTTACTTCGGCTACTAATAAGGGGGTTGGGGTTTGACAAAAAAAGACTGGGGCTTCGTTTAGCCGCCTATGTAGTAAGAAAAACTCTGAGTTTGACGTTGAATAGCCATAGTGAGTTCATCACCAGTGGCATAAGCAGAGGAGGCATATGGGGTGGGGAGAAAGGTAATTTACCTCACTTCTTACAATTCGAGTTGAACCCGCAACAAAGCCAGCGTTGCTTTCTGGGATCAACTTGCTCGTTTTCGATATAGAACTGGATTAAATTCAAAACTGTCGCTTTTTTTTTTTGAATCGAGCGAGATGATATGCTGAAACGGGTGCTAGCTTGAAACCGCCGCAGAACGAAGCAAGGCTGTCGGTTGAGGCCTCACCGGGCTTTCATAAATTAGTCTCTCAACAATCAGTATTTCTTATGAATAGTAGGGCACTGAGGGAGAACTTATCGACGACAAAAAAGACGAGGTTTCTGTTGGAGAGTCCCTGACGCCCCGAGTCAAATGGAATTGAAAAGACTTTCTATTTCAAGGTGGCATCTCGAAAGTGCCGCTAGTGGCCGGGCGGCGACGGGCGCAGGAGGAAGAAACCTAAGAGAAGACGCTCGTCTCTTTTTGTCATCCCTACAGCTTTCCAGATTTTGTATTGAACGCATGGCGTAGATAGGACCCTTCAAATTATGTTTGAGCCTATGTTCAAGCCAAACCCACCCCCTATTTTACTAAGGCTGGAAAGAATGCCCACCAAGTTCAGATAAGGGAATGCTTTCCCCAACCATTAAAGTAAAGGCTCGACGAAGGGAGGGAGGTGCGGCGGGGGAAGGAAAACGCTTTCGGAGATCGAGATTTTATTTTCATCGAAAACGAAGAAGGCCGAGGATGGCCTACGGTGCGTCTTATCTGAAGGGAACACGCTTTTTTGACCGCCGTGGTATGATTGCCGGGCCCTCTCCTTACAGTCAAGTGGCTTTCAGCTCCTCTCCTCGTTCCGCCCTTCCTATTGGGATAGCAGCCTTCGGGCTTTGCCTGCCCTTTCTAATAAAAAATTCCGGCTCGGCCCGGGAAAGCGCTGGCAACAACTGAAAGGAAGGGGTTTTTTGGGATAAACATAAATGTGTATTTTATTTTGATCTCCAAAATTGAAGAATAACACTATTTGTATCAAGTCAAACTATGATAAATAAATTGAAACAAGAAAAGTAAAAAACTTATCTCGAAAAGTGACTCATTTTTTTCATAACACAAAATCACTAAACTAATGATAATTATCTCCTAATGTAAGCTCAACTTTATTTTGTCACAAAAATATCACAATTTTTGTAATTTTACCTACAAAAGTCACTCAAATAATACTTTTTTTAAAAATAAAATTGATTATGTATTGGCTTGATTTGTAATTTTCTTTTGTAAGATGAGCTTTTAAGTTTGAATAGTTATCTTTTTTTGACCAATTTTAATTTTATTTTATTCAAATATCATATGTTTTTTTTTTATATCCAAACGTGCCTACTAAATCCGCCCCTAGTTTTCTTCTAACTATTCATATTCACCAAAAACAAAGAATAAGAAAAAACATGTATCCAAAATTTGACTCCTTTTCCGAAGAAATAAAGTAAAAGGGAATTTTGGGAAGATCGTTTGTTTTCACCTGAACAGTAAAATAAGGCCCTCAAGACTATCAGCTATTTTGGCTTGACACGCGGCCCGTTGCAACACAACAAAACTGTCAACTTGTGGGGCCAGCTTAAGCAGTCACAAGGATGAGCTTGGATATGGCGCGGAGCTTGTGCCAGCTGTTTTTTTGGCTTGCTTCGTGCCACAACTCCATAAGTTCTTGCGCTACCAAACTTTGTATTATGGATCATATTCCGTCCCGGTTCAGTTACATCTAGTAAAATTTTACCGAGTAAATTTTAGGTTTAGTAAATGTAAAAATTATATTTGTATGTTATAAATATAGTTTGTATAATTGTGCTCTATAACAAATTTTATGTTTGCTGTGACTATTAATCTGTATATTAAGGTATACATATACATAAAAATCTGTATTTTGTATATTTTGGTATACAAACTAAAACACAGTAATTATATATAATCAAAATTACTACATATATACAACACATATGTATACCGAATAGGTCTATTTGTATATTTCGGTATATAAATGGGTCCTACAATTAATTTTTATACAACACATATGTATACCGAATAGGTCTATTTGTATATTTCGGTATATAAATGGGTCCTACAATTAATTTTTATACAACACATATGTATACCGAATAGGTCTATTTGTATATTTCGGTATATAAATGGGTCCTACAATTAATTTTTATACAACACATATGTATACCGAATAGGTCTATTTGTATATTTCGGTATATAAATGGGTCCTACAATTAATTTTTATACAACACATATGTATACCGAATAGGTCTATTTGTATATTTCGGTATATAAATGGGTCCTACAATTAATTTTTATACAACACATATGTATACCGAATAGGTCTATTTGTATATTTCGGTATATAAATGGGTCCTACAATTAATTTTTATACAACACATATGTATACCGAATAGGTCTATTTGTATATTTCGGTATATAAATGGGTCCTACAATTAATTTTTATACAACACATATGTATACCGAATAGGTCTATTTGTATATTTCGGTATATAAATGGGTCCTACAATTAATTTTTATACAACACATATGTATACCGAATGGGTCTATTTGTATATTTCGGTATACAAATGGGATGACAAAAAACATAGAATTTTGTTGCGAATTACAAATAAAAGAAACTATGGCTATAACATTTAATTTGAATTAATAGTTTGTTATTTCATACAATTTTCCCTATTTTATATGGATAGTTAAAAATAAAATAAAATATTATTTCCTCTATATTCTTTGAAGTAAATGATGTTTAATCTTTTTACTTTGTTTTAGAATAAGTATTATTTTATGATCTAGAAAAACAGAATATTATTTTAAAAAATCGAAATTATCCTTATTTACCTAACAAAAAACTACTATTGGATTTTGTTTGATTAGAAATAGCTCCTTACTTTGATGTTATGACCTGTGAGACATTTTAAAGAATTGTGCAAGTTACATTATTTTTGGTTTGATTTAGCCCTACAAGTGATATTGTCATCAATCGTTCAACAAGATAAAGTATATAAATGTTGTAATGATATACTTTATAAATGTCGATTTACTATTTTTACATGAAGCTTTATAAATACATCATACATACAAAAAAAAAGATGTAGTGGCCTTTGAAAATTATAAACATTGTTTTTTGATTGATAGAAAGCCCAATAATCGATATTGTAATCAATGGTCCAACAAGATAAGTATAGAGATAGTATAGTGATACAGAGGAGTTCGACTTAGTGTCTTTACTCGTTTACATGCTAATCTTTACCTTGAAACTTTAAAGATGCATACATTTTAAAAAGAACAAAAGAAACTAGTGGTCTTTGAAGATTAATTATAACTACATAAACTGCAAACGATATGAGTGGCAAAATAATTAATCTATTCATCTTATGAGATGTTAGATTAGGTGAAAATTAGTTTGAAGAGGAAATTATTGAGTGTGCGGATAAATTCTCTCATGAATGACTGGATATAAAATAAAGATACACATATAATGTACACACTCTTTAAGGGTATGGAGTCTATTAAAAGAAAACGAATGAACTTAGTTGAAAACGAACAATATATCATAACATATTAAGAATCTTTTCATAATATAGCTTAGCCCAACAATAATATTCACATATATTACTAATCTGAAATCTCCTATTTTGTTGGTAAACATGTTACATTTCGTGATAAGGTATTAATTGATGGAAAAATTGTATGAATAGCAAACTAGTAATTCAAATTAAATGCTATAGTCATAGTTTATTTTAATTGTAATTCGCAGCAAACATCTCTTTTTTTTGCCATCTGATTCGGTATACAATTAGTCATTTTCGGTATACAATTAGCCATTTTATACATTTCGATATAAAATGCATAAAATGCGTTTGTGTTTGTATAAAGAGAGAGAAAAACGTATATACAAATACTAATACCTATATTTTCGTCCTATACACTTATGATTATATAAATACAGATCTTATTATACAAATTACAAAGTATAAATGAATTTATACAAAACTGAACAATTTGTATAAAATTGGATGTTTGTAACGAATTATACAAATCAAAAGCTACATAGCAAACATAAAATCTGCTATGGAGCGCAATTGTGCAAGCTATAGTTATAACATACAAATATGATTTTTATGTTTGCTATATGTGAAAGTTGCTTTTAATTAATTAGGAGTCGTAGTGGTTCATTTGGTTGGATGATTTTTAATTGAAATTTAAAGTGAATGATGTGATCAGTTTAGAGGTAGGTAGAGTGACCAATATGGTTGTGATGTAGTGGTGAGACTGCTTCACCCTTAATTAGAGGTTTTGAGTTCAAGACGTGGGTATGAAAAAAATCTTCTTGGGAGCGTCACCCACGAGTAGGCCTAAGTGCGCGATCCGAATTTCGTCGGGCTCTAATATGCGCTCCTGATGTCGGGCGGACAAAAAAGAGAGGTAGGTAGAGTAATATTTATCATATTCAATAATTAATCATTAATTGGTAGCTATCATTAGTTTCTTCAACCAACATTTAGAAAACCAGTCTTTTGTTTCTAAATCGAGGCGATCCTTATAAATTCCCCATTGTTAATGTTATCTTAATTTTTTGGTGGTTTTTAGAAGAAAAAAAGGTAGTCTGCCGCTCCAAAATAAATGATATTTTAGCCTTTTCATTTTATTCTAAAATAAATAATATTTTAAAAATTCAAAAAATAATTGATTTTTTTCATTTAAAATTACCCTTCTTTACCTAATAAAAACCATTAATTAACCTTTTTTTAAAAAAAAAAATTAGAAAGAAGTTAATAAAAGATGACAACTAATGTGGGATCGTTGTAATGATTTAACAAATGCCAAGTTGGGGGATCGTTGTCTTAGCTTCTTCCACATTAACGTATCCTCCCTCAAATTAACCACCCGTACGGCTGTAACTAAGTAATTTTGGTAAAAGATATTTCCTACGATGTAATTTAGTGTAAAAAATCTCAAATTGATTTATAAATTTTGAATACCTAATGATAAAAAATTCTTTATTGTATATAACATATTTTAAAAAAAATGTTTTTTTTAAAAATATTTTGACAAACACTATATCAGTCAATTTGAATTACGTATTGACCCAATTTTTTAGAAGCTAAAATGGATTAATCTAATAAATGACTGGATCGATAATCCATCCAAACTTAAACATGGAGAGTTTGATTTTGCCAATCCTAATAAAACTCATGATATAGACAAAATTTTGACATGTATTGCCTGTTTTCCCCCCTATGGTAGAATATCTCTTTCCCCCAAAGAATGATAGAACAACTTATGGACTTAAAACACAAATATTAATGGGACGGACCACTAGCCTAGCTAGAAGCATGACGCTTGTGGAATTATCCCTATACTGACTATGACTTTGCAAAAACGTACGAGATCAACATGTGGTTAAGAATGAATGAAGTAAAATAAAGAGGTATCGGACTTTGATTAATCATACATGATAGGATAGAAATAAAAGTCGTGTTTCACCTGTTTTTTAAAGTTAGTTTAAGTTTATAATTATTGATACAACTTGGATTTTTTTTTTGTACAATGGTCACATATTTTATGTGCATATATAATAGTAATAATTGACAACTACTTGAGATTAATAGACTCACATGAATGCTCATCGAGATTGTAGGGTTGTGAATGGTTCATTCGTCGACGTTCTCTATTTACATCTAAAAGTGATGTGCATGCTATTCTCATTTTCACTTTCGAGTAATATCAATATCCTGCTTATAGCTGGTGTTGGATTCATAATTTTTCATATGCCTTGCTTGACGTATACGTCTTTTGCGTATTCAATTTGGTCTCTATGCAAGTCTCTTACGTATGTATATTATTATATATAGTGTCCAAACTATAACTATATTTCGTGTACCACACATGTTGTGTAGAAGCTGACGGCAATGAACTCAGAAATTTGTTGACCCATTAACTAAATTACCATACAACTATTTCAGTGGCAGAGTGATGTACAGAACTTAAAGGACAATTTTTGAGTCAAATGTGACATTGGTTAGTTTTGTCTTATTTCCCAACTAATTATAAAGCTAAAATAATTCGTGTAAATGATACATATTGAGATGTACTATTTCAGTCATTGAAGAATTTTTACACCAGAAAATAGTCCAACAAAGTCCACACATTAGTATACATCTATGATGATTACAGACTAGGGAAAACTATGTAATTAGACGAGCGTCCATAGCTATTAAATTTTACTGTACTTTAAAATAATTATATAATCTCTTGCTCTTTCTCCCCCTTTCTCTTGCTCACTATCTCTCCTCCCCCCTCCTCCCCCCCCCCCCCCCCAAAAGGCAGATGAAAGAAAATGAAAGACTAAAAAGAAAAAAACCCAGTTGCATACACCTGGCCAATTGTTAAGCATTCCAGACAAATCAGTAAATACAGCAAGCATTAGTGGGGCATGACCCAATTACTATGATGTGTCGATACAAGCATATTGACACATTAAACAGACAGTTTACCATTCGTTAGGGGTGAGTGGTTCAATACGACAACCTTCTAGAAGCAAGCCTATTACTTAAGTGACACATATTAGACCAAATTTTTTCGTGTCATGCAATGCCAGTCTTCTGTTGCATAAGGTGTGGAAACTGTGTAATGTAACCTTCCAAATTCAGACTCAGTAAATGTTTCTATCCCAAAAAAGTAGTTAGCAACTATGAGCAACAACTTCTACGTACTCCACACATACTTGTACACCCTTGAGAGTTGAGAGTTGAGGCAATATCAGCTCACTAGTTGGTTAAGTTGTAGACTTTACAACCAAACCAACATGCATTCTTTAATATCATTACTAAAGGCATCAAGAGGATGCAAAAGCAGAATACATAAGAATATGATTAGCAACATACCAGGTTTTGCAATAATTCTTTCTTGTGGCTTCAACATAATCTGAAACATATATACAAAAAAGAGAAAGAAATATAATCAGATAAACTTAATAAGTTTCCCTCTTACCGAGAAGACAAAGACAACCCGAACAAGATACATAATTATTAAAATTATCGATATGTTGAATAATTAAAGAAACAATTACCTAAATATACAACTTATTTTTACCATATTTTCTAAAATTTCCTATCATTTGAAAAAATTTACAAAAATTCCTACCCACTCCAATTATCGGATACATCACTTTACTTGATGTATCGGTCAATACATCACTTTGTATCCGAAACCGAGACGATGTATCTGAACCGGGACGTGATATATTAGGAACGTTTTGGGATGTATTCGAATTCCACCAAATTTAAGAATTTTTTGTAATTTGGAAAAGAAGAGTGATAAGATGTTATTAGCTCGTAACACTATGAGATTTGTGTAAACAAATTCCCATAATTAAAATCTATATTAATATGCTTTATAAAAGTTGCTCTTTTTATTACAACACTAAGCAATGAATCCTTTTTGTATTAGCCCGCTTGTTAAATATGATAAGATCCCAAAGCCCACCAGAGAAAGAAATGGTTTGGCCCAAATAATGAATTGCTTTGTAGCCTGTGAAAGGTAAATGTCATTAGAAGAGATTAAGCCCAAATTTTCAACATACAGGCCCAAGGGTAAAATAAGACATTTCGAAAAAAATCTATGCAAAACCCTAGTTTTATATATTCTGTTTCATCACACTCACCACTGCCCCTCCGAAACACAGCTAAACCTCAACCCTAGCTCATTGTCAAAATGCCGCCAAAGTTCGATCCATCTCAGGTCGTGGAGGTTTTCGTCCGAGTCACCGGAGGTGAAGTCGGAGCAGCGAGTTCACTCGCTCCCAAAATCGGTCCACTCGGTCTTTCTCCTAAAAAAATCGGAGAAGACATCGCAAAGGAGACCTCAAAGGACTGGAAGGGTCTCCGAGTGACGGTCAAACTCACAGTGCAGAATCGTCAAGCTAAGGTATCTGTTGTTCCCTCCGCCGCCGCACTTGTCATCAAGGCGTTGAAGGAGCCAGAACGTGACAGGAAGAAGACCAAGAACATCAAGCATAACGGTAACATCTCACTGGATGACGTCATTGAGATTGCTAAGGTGATGCAGTCTAGATCTATGGCGAAGGATTTGAGTGGAACTGTGAAGGAGATCTTGGGAACATGTGTATCTGTTGGTTGTACGGTAGATGGAAAGGATCCTAAGGATTTGCAGCAAGAGATTACTGATGGAGATGTGGAGATTCCTCAGGATTGATGAGATAAGAGGGAATTATGAACTGATGATTCCATTGATGGAGGTTATGTTCTGATTTTGTTCTTATATTAAATTTTATGTTATTTTGTTTTGATTATGTTATCGAGGATAATTTTGATATAATTATGACGAGTAAACTTTGGGATTTTTTTGGTTAATGTAGTTTTAATTTTTCTCGATGAATTGCTACTCTATCTAGTGTGCTATTTTATATTGTCTGCGTTGTTTAGTAGTGGCGTTATATGTATTTTAAGTTTATGTTGTTTTTTTTAGTTTAGTAAAACACCTGTGGAATAGTTATATGAATAATGCCGAGGTTCATATTCTAGTAGTCATAATTAGCAATGTTTCCACTATCTTCCTGAACTGTTTTGAAATTTTATTAGCACATTGAGAAGATGCTACTTAGAACTCTGTACATTGGTTTGTCCCTGTCGCTTCTTACAAAGGTTCAGCGATTTATTGGGTATATCCATTGCACTATACTTTATAAAACAATTGGTATATTTGCATGAACTGCGGCTAAACTTCCTAAGTAGCTGAGTGTCTATTGAAAACAACCTCTCTGATTCACTGAGTAAATTCATACGCTCACACTCTAACCTCTCACTTCATGGGATTACGTTGTGTATGTTGCTGTTGATTGTCATCATTCCAGTATAAACCCACTTTACGGCTTTTGATTGTTTGTTAAACAAACAAAATAAATTATTTTAAAAGTATATCTAATTAATAATATAGATAACTAACCTTTGTGTTACTAATCGTTCCTCGAAATCCATTTGCTACATCTTCATGCTAGGTTTTTCTGTCAATCTCTTTAATTTCCTGGAGAGTAAGTTTTATAGTCCATTATAAATGTTGATGGGTGCTGGGTAAACCTACAAGACTTTGCACCTCTCTGCATGGCATAATTTTTACTCCCTCCTTTCCTAGTTATTTGACACATTTCGGATTTTAAGATTCATACTGGTCTATAGTTTAATATATCTTTTAAATATTTTGAATTGTTAATTTTTGTGACTTGTAGTATTTTTTACGTAGTTTACTTATATTCAAATTTCATTTCAAAATAATTGAAGATTTTATGTGTTAGATAAATGGAGTAGTTGTTTTCCGCCTGTTCCACATGAACCACAACTCTCAACATTCTACTGCTTTTATATTCATGCCAAAAGTGAACTGATTCACACCTGGCAAAGTATGCTCTCCATGCATCAAGCTTCACGCTTTGGATACCTTCACTAATATGAAATACTTCAATCCTCTAGTTAGGAACTTTGGCAGCAATCAGCCTCTTAGTCACGTTATAGTATTCATAGTCAACACATAGCTAATCTCCTCCTTTATGAGGAACCTAGTATACTTTATTGAAGTAACAACAATATGAAGTAATTGAAAAATGCGTAAAATTTTTGTAAGGCAAAAACTACAGAACCTAATTAACCGTACAAACTCATTACAACCTATTTCCATATAAAATGAAAAAAACTAGATATATCTAAACGAGATGAAGAGTACCATGTTGTCACTACATAATTTTAGTTCAAATCTTGCAAGATTCGAGAACAACAAGATACAAAACAGAGCAAGGACATCTTGCAAAATTCGAAACAGTCTGTTTAAGTTCAAAAGAAAAAAATCCAACCCTGCCCCGCATGCTTTTTTCATAAAATATTTTGTATCTCGTCCCATTGCAATTCCTGTTCACAGTAGATTATCAAATTAATAAAATTCTTGATAGGGTATGGATGATCATTTCCTCTTCCTCTGGGAGCTAGCAGTCGCTGAATGGTTGGTTAATAATATTGAATCTTTGCCCTGTTCCACATACAAGTTATATACCAGAATGAAGTTACGCAGTACCATATAACTGGTGGGATATTATGATTCGTGCGCCTTTTTTCTTCTCTACCACCATTATCATTGTTATGATCAGGTGTTCCATTTTTTCTTTAAGATGAGTTGGAATAACTTGCACATCCTTTCCTCTTGCATTGCAAATCATGATTTTTAAGTTTCTTAACATCACTAAATCAAAGTCATTAATCATTCTTTTCTTGGATACAACAACTAACGTGCTCGTCCTTGTATGTTCTTGTTTTAATTGTTTGGGCTTCATCATGTAGCTTTGATTAATGTAAAGTTGACTTATTTTAACTTTAAAATCTAACTCAAAGAGAGGATAAACATATATATAAAGAGTCCTGAAATTTCGTAAGCGTGACTTTCATGAAACAAAGAGTTTATTTACAACTAAAGCTTATGATTAACCAAATACTTGAACGTGAGGGGTGTGTTGTCAATATCATCAGTGATACTCTTAAACTATCCAAATGAGTCTATCTTTTCAGACTTTTCCCTATTTAATCAGTCTTTTCTATAAATCAAACTATTTAGAAAAATGCTATAATTTCTACTTTATGCTTAAAAATTGATTGAAAGCAACATTCGTATTTGTCAAAACAAATTTAAATATTGTTAGGTGAATTATCAATTATATAAAGTTCAATCAAGTTTAGAGAAGCGCCAACCATGATAAAATTAATGATCACCTTACATATTATTGACTTAAAGAGTATCGCTAACGCAATATGATTTTACTTATACTACATATAACCTAACAAATGAAGCGTGCAACAACACACAAAAAAAAGAAGAAGATATTTCTAGAAGTACATACGTGTCGATAATGCATAAGAGGAAATTTTCTATAGTCAGTAGCTCACCCTCTTTCAAACAAACTGATGTGGCCATTCCACCAAACAATAATTCATATTTTTCCACATGCCTTCTTTAGTGTTCCCATTTTTCTTTTCTCTATTTATTGCATTCTACACACGTGGAATCCCTTAACACCGTACACGTGTTCTCTAGTTCTTGATATTTTCAACTTCCTCTTCCTATATAAAAAAAACAACCTCTAAACAATTTGGCATATTATTCCTCAAAGTCTCTAGTGTCTTATAATAATAATCTAAGGAGAAAGAGTCTACATTTGTTTTGTACTAACAATAATGGAGAAGAAGATGGTGAATTTGAAGCCTTGGATTGAGGTTGCTCCTTCACTTTTTGTTTTTCCACAAAAAAATTCACATTCTCCAAAATTAGAGACTATTAAAGAAGATGATGGAGCTGAATTAGGCCAAGATAATGGAGATGATAAATAATTAAAGTTGCTCTCCTTTTTTTGGTTTAAGGGGAAGTAGAGGGTAAATTTCACAATCTCAGGCTAAATTAATCTTTATAGCCGTGATGAATTGTATTACTAGCTAGTTGTTAATTGTAAACTCTTCTATTTCCATTTGTGGAATAGAATGTTTATTTTATATAATCTAAAAAAAATAAAAAAAAAATCTCTTTTCTCTACGCTCTTTTAATTTTTCTATATGTGTTTTTCTCCCTTTTGTATCTTCTGCTTGAGTTGACAGATTATTGAAAATAACTTCGTATTTTGCTTAGTTATGAGGAAAATCTCCATAAAAATTATGAATATATACTATTTCTTTTGGACTTAATTTATGAGATTACCTTGATTATGTTGTTATGTTATCTCATAGTATTGGGTAACTCTAAAAGACCGATGAGAAGAATCCTGTGCTATTCACGAGCTCGAGCCAATATGTATTTATTAATTTATTTATTTTAATCGATGTTAATTATTTAAATTTATATTCTAAATTGACATAGATAAACGAAAAAATTGTCCTCGCTGTAAGCAAGCATGTCAATGAATAATATTTAATTTAAGTGGTATTTGATTAAATAGAATATGATAAAATACAATTTGATAAATGATGAAATTGGCCTCACGATAGAACATGTCAACAAAAGCCGTCGCAAATGCAATAATGCACAGCACGTATAATTGACGTGGGATCCATATTTTTAGCAAAGTCATCTATACAGCTACACATGAAATGACCAAACTGTCCTTGGAGCAACCAAATGTCAACGAAATGACCAAACTATCCTTTGGGAGCAACCAAAAATGTCAACGAAATGACCAAACTGTCCTTGGGAGAAATCAAAATTGTCAACCAAGTGGTATCTGCTTCAGCACAACTCCACTCCACTTCTAATAATAATAATTAAATAAAATAATAAAAAGATGAAGATTAAATGGAAAGTCTACTTCAGCATTTAACATATTATAATAAAATAATAAAAAGACAAAGATTAAATGAAAAATCTACTTTCAATATATAACATATTATCCTCGAAAGAAAAAATCATTTTTCCGATTTGAGTTATTTTCGTGTTGATTCAGACATAAAAAATGAATTAATTTTCAAGAAATATATTTCTTTGTAATAACAGGGACAAAGTTAGATAGGATCTATCGTGCGAGAATTACATTATTTATATCTAATAAATTTTTTTATACATATAATAATTAAAATTTGACTCTTATCACTGCATGCCAAGCACACCGTACCTAAACCCATTGCATGACTCAGAATTGGGATTTATTGATTTGAGAAATGATTTTGAAAACAAAATAAATGTCAAAAAGAAAGTTTCTAGATGGCTGCCCGAATATTGGCTTGACGTAGTAATATATACAAATATAAATATAGTATATAGTAATAAAAAACATTTGAAAAATCATCACTTGAAGTAGTAAGTGGTTGCCACTTCCCATCACCTCGTCTTATTACACCTAAAAATAATAATAAGGAATTGGTCATGAGGAGATGGCTGTAGTATTTTAGATCCCTCAAGTATTGATAAATTCAAATTTTGTCCTACTTATAAATGAATCAACATATTTTGATCTTTAATTTGTTAAACGGTGTATTTTGATTTACTATATAGGAGATATGCTATATTTGAGTATTAGTTTAACTTTAAAATTACATTATCGTCAAACATATATAATAGTAACATTACAAATTCAATATATATGGTAGTCAAATAATGTATACTTCCCATATATATCAAAATTTACGTGGTATCATTTAAATTAAGAAAATCGAATTAATTTTTTATTGTAATATTTTCAAATACCTTTTCAATATTTTAATTGTCAATTAATGTGATTTATAATAGTTATAATTTTCAAATATGTAAATTGTTGAGCAAACAACAAATTCTACTAGTTTAGTGTTTAATTACGTGTCTTCACTTAAATTTTTGAAATTATCTTCCGTATCATATCTGGCGCATCTAGATACATATATCTCGAATATATGCAGAATAGATATATCTATCTTTGTATATCTAAAATTGGAATGTAACTTAAAACGCACCCAATTTAGTAGTAAATCACGTGTCTAACAATTCATAATGTCTAACGTTTCCTTGATTCAAATAAAATTTCAAAATCTAAATTTGTTCCTTTATTTTGTATTATCTTCCACCATCATTCACTACATACAATGAATTTCATAAAGCCTTCATCTAAATACAAGAGACAATCTTTAAAAGTCGATAAAAATTATCATGTATCATATACATATTTCATTTACCTATTATAGTGATAATATGAATAAGATACTTCATGTATTTGATATAATGACAATAATATTATTAAATACATATTTTATGTATCTGATATAATGACATCATGTATCAGATACATAAAACACATATATGATACGACAAAAAAATTTAATCATCAAAATAGCTTATCAAAATACTAAACCAATGAATTTTCAAGAAAAAACTTGGTATCCTATTCAAAATTAGAAGAAAACACCTATTGAATACATGACTTAATTAATAGATGAATCATTTCAAATCTCAAAATTCGGATATATAGTACTTCATTCTTATTCAAACAATGTTGAGCAACTAAAGAAGAACATGGGAAGGAGTATGGGGAGAGAGATTGCGGTGACGAACGTGGGAGGAAGGAAGAGGGAGCTGGAGGCGTAATTTAGGGGGTGTGATTAGGTGGGTAGATGCATACGGGCTCTATTTTACCCTCCCCCTCTTTTTAAAGAGTGATATATTTCAATGTACTTATTCCAAATATGGTATAAAATTATAAAATAATGCAATAATAAGCAATTATTTTAAAATATAGATTAAATTAGTAGATAATGCATGAATATTTGTGTAATTAAGTAGTTTTTCCTAAAATTAATTTTAAAGAACTTAAATATTCCATATTCGAATAATTCACAATCAAAATAAAAAAAGATCTACTTTTCAAATTTAAGCAATGTCATATAAAATAGAGCAATATATAATTCATTAAATTTGTAAAACATTGACAAAAGAATGGGATCAAAAGTGCACAATTCTATTAATAAGAGGTCAACTTTTCCTAGTCCTATAGTAGAAAGGCAAACTTTTTAATTTGTTACTATTTTAGGGACTAAACTGCAAATATACCTAGTCTTAAAAGTCAGCCAACAACTCCTCCTGCCCCTTTTACTTTTCCTTGTTCCATGAGGATTAGGAACGCGTTCTGGACACATTACTTTATATAAGAAAGACCCCAATACCCAATTATTCATCAATTTTTTTTGGGGAAAACAGAAATTTCATCATCGTAATGTGTCCTTTAAGATTCATCTTGGTGTTTTTTTCAGCATTGTTGGCTGGTTATTTAGCTTGGAGAACGGTTCGTTCTTCCGATGATCTGGATTTCGCAATTCCCGAGGATGAAACAACGAAAAGCAAATCAGAGGAAGAGAGACGAGAATCTGATTCTGGTGAGGTGAAATTTCACAAGTTTCAGAAGATTCAAAACGGATTTTGGGTTTTTGTGGATATGGCAAGTGGGAAATATTTATGGAGGAATCTGAAGTCGATGAACAATGTTGTTGACAAGACAAATTAGGAGCTCAGGTCCAATTGAATCTCGTGGCGGCTATGGATGAATTGAATTAAAGTTTATTTTGTTTTAATTTGTAGATTAATAGAATGTATATTAAGGATTTCTCTTCCTCTTATCTTTTGGTGTATTATGCAGATCCAAATTTAATGGAAATCTGTTTTCTGCAATTAACATTTTCTTTTTTTTTTTGCTAAAAATTTGTCTCTCCATATGCCAATATATATCCCTCCGATTGATGTGGAACTTGACAGTATATGAATTGTTTTCATTAATCACTGATTTTTAGTAAGGGATTCCAAAAATAAAGGTATAATGATTGAAAATTGAACTTCAAATCTCGAGTAACTTGAACCTTTAAACCATTGAGCTATTCAAAATCTCTCACTCTAAACACCTTTGTACTTGACACAAGTTAATTATTAGTTTCGTATTCAAACTAAATTCGAAGAAAGCAAAAGCTTTTCTTGAATTAACCCAGGGAGAATCGGTCCGGGTTTCGTCTCGTGCCTTTCCTCTTCACCAGTTCGGCACTGTTCTATGAGTACTATTCGCTCAGAGGCATCTGGGTTGACCGATTTGAACCGGGTCAAGTTTTTTGCACCTTCAAAGTTCCTCCTCGTCTCACCCCAATTTTACCCCCTTTTTCCTACTCTGTGTTATGTGTTACATTTTCAATGTTTAAATTTTGATTTTTCAATGTTGTGATAGTTGTATAGAAATATATTATCACAAAGTAATGGTTGAAGAGAGTATTCGAGTTATAATAGTTGATTTGAAGATTAAAGGGGTTGTTTGAAAAAGTTATAGGTTGATAAAGAAGCATTGCATAGAAGTTTAGAATTTGAATATAGGAATATATGCAGATGAGCTAATTTTTGGGATTGAGTTAGGCTCAACGATACCATACCTGCTAACAAACTAGATGATTTTTCTAATGTTTATCAGTAGCTAGTTTCGCCTCATCTGTTTGTCCACCAATGATGAATATTTCCTTTTCTAATAGATCTCTCTGTATAAGAAAAAGTAAAATGTATCTCCAATATACTGTATAATTTTTTTGCAGTGGGATTTAGATCGCGACCCCTAAATCGGCTCCTGATTGTTTGAATTCAAATTATTTATCAACTTGGAAAACTCCATCAAGGATTTTTTTGGTGCTATATGAGTAACTATTCCATCATCAACAAATTAGTTGACAAAGTAAAATTTCTTTTTATTGAATGAGTTATGTATAATAATATATATATTATTACTATGTGTTTGGAAGCTAATGGAAAAAAGGAATAAAGTAAACGAGGCATACAAGTGGATAATTATACAATAATAATGGATTTTGCTTAGCTGAGTACTGGACGGTTCATTGCTGTAACCAATCACTCAATCTATTTTTAATACAAACAAACTTAAAATACTTTGTTCCTTGTTTTTTCTTTATTAGTTTTTTGCTTTTGCAATATAATCTTGATTACAAAGAACCTTTCTTAATCCACTTAGTTTAAACCCTGCCTTTGTAATTACTCCCTCCATTTTAATTTATGTGTTGATGTTTAATTCAATACAATTGTTTTTAAACAAGCAATTAACACAATATTATTCCATATTTAAAAACCACAATACAAGAAAATAAACAACAAACTACGAGGAATCAGAACAATGTAGGATAAAATGAAGCAACATTAATATAATAAAAAATTTCTTAATTTTGTTTGTCGCTAATTTTTACCATCAAAACAGCAACAAACAAGTTTTCCACCCGGGTGTGGATCCGGAACGCACAACCCAACCAAAATCCCAAGTTCTCTACACGGGCCAACACAATCCGACCTGGTCTTGCAATTGCTTGTGAAAACACAATCCGAAGAAGTATCATCATTGATTTCCACATCACCTAAAAATAAAAATAAAATAAAATTAAAGATGTAAATAAATAAATCAATTTTTTAAGTAAAAACTCAAAAGATCTTTTTCCTCCCCTTCAAAATGGGGTAGGGGACTATAATTTACAATATAGAAAATTAAACCCTCACAACACAAAGTAAAAATTCAACCAAATCGAGTTACTAAGATTCTCCAAACTTAAAAGATTATATATATATATATATATATAACATAAAAGAACAACTTTTTTTTAATAGAGAGAAACAAGAAGACAAACTACCTGTGGCTTGAGAGGGAACAGGAAGAAACATGATTAAGAGAGTGACAAATAGAAACTTGAATGAATCCATTTGAGGTTTCGAAATGTTAATGTGTGAGGAAGGTTATTGTTTTGAAATGTAACCATGCTTTTATATCATCATATTTTGAGAAATTAATTGTTATACCGTTTCAAGGTTGTCACTATTCCATGAATATCCCCATATTCTTTTTATTTTTACTAGTAAAATTATCCGCGCTTTGCGCGGAAATTTAATATCACTAAATTTATAAAATAATACTTAAAATCTACGAGTCATTAAAACTAAAATACTATATTATCTTACATATATGATTACATATAACAAACATTAATAATGTAAGTAATTTCTTTTTTGAATATGTTAACAAATTTTTGAATTTTTTCTTGAGACATATATCACAATTGTAAAATCTATGCAACTTAAATGTGTTCTTGTTCTTACGAAATGCCTTTGTGTATATATATTCTTATTTTATTCCTTTTTTCCTTTTAATATTGATTAAAGAACCAATGATTTATTATTTCCTGAATAATTCATTCATTAGATGTTCTTGAGTTATGTGATAATGACAAATAATAGTATAGATCTTTAAGGAATTTTTTTCTGTACCTTCAGCAATTTCATGATCAGTACAGAAAACTTGCGTGAATACTTAATTAACGTGTGTTGTTTAATCTGTACTAACAAATACTTATAACAATAACTTTGCAGAAACATAAACAACAAAGTTTAAAACATGTACTCAAAAACAACAATTAATAACATAAGCATAAATTAATGACTGTAAAAATACATACCAGGATCTGTAACAATAGGATGAAACAGAAAGGAAAAAATTGTACACGAATATTTAATTGTGCAGGTTAAGAAGAAGAAGTTCAGAATTTTCGTTGTTTTAAAATGAGAGGAAATCCCTCTATTCATAGCTAGACAACAAAGGGTAGTGTTAATAAATGTTTATTGTGCCTTATCGGAAATGTCACAACTCTTCGGAAAAGTTACAACCCTTCGGAAAGGTCATAATCTTTCATAAAAGACACAACTTTTCATAAAAGTCACAATTCTTCATAGAAGTTACAATTTTTCATAAAAACCGCAACTGTTCATATAAGTCGCAACTTTTCATAAAAATCACAATTTTTCATTAAAGTCGCAACTTTTCATGAGAGGGGAAGACCAGTTTTGTAAATATATAAATTAAAAAAAGAATCCTAATTTGTGGTGGTGCCACGTATGATTTTTGAGATAACGTTTTAAATACTTTCCTCATTTTATTTTTTTCTATAAATGTGCTATAACATTGTTGACTAGATGTTGAATGTGCTTTCCATAATAATCTCACTTGACTTTCACTAGTATTGATCCTGCCAAGTGTCAAAGCGTATAGAGGACTAGGAAAAGACAAAGATTAAAAGTCAAAATAACTCCATTAGAAGTTTGTGTATAGTCTAAGCAAACATTTACCTTTTTTGAGGAAAATAAATCATGTCTACTTGTCATCTTCTTTCTCTGTAAACTAATTGCAGCAAATCTTATGTACCACATGTTGGTTATTTAGCATTTTAATTTAATAAAATCCGTCATTTGCATTGCCACTGTGTGTCTGTTAGTGTCAGTTTCTTACATATTGTTTTAAGTGATATGTGGCGTTACTATTACTATCCTCTCTTTATGTGCATTTCATTTTGGGCTTAATTGCTCATTATTTTGGTGGAAATAAAACGTTGCTGAGAACGTTGGTGGACTGATCATGGGCAGCATATTTGTTGTCCGTTGTTGACATTGGTTATCAAACATTATTTCACTCTTTATTCCCCATTATTCCTGGTAACTTGTGTAACTTCTAGGCCATTTATCTTCACTATTTACTACCCTATTATCTTCTTATTTATTGCTACGAAGACTTTCACAACTATAAATAGTGACGATCTTCATTTGGTTTGGGGAAACAAGAAAATAGAGAGTGCATAAAAGTTAGTCAAAAAAGAGAGTTCTTATTAGTTGAAGGGATGTGTTCTTTTTATGGAGCTTTGGACTCAACTTTTGTCCAGAGTTTGTTGAGTAAAATAGAGAATGTCCTCTCCAACCACTCTCTATTTTACCAGCTACTCTCCAATTATAAAGAGTTGAATAGTAGTTCTCCAAATTTGGAGAACTACAATTCATACTCTCTATTTCACTTTTTGAATATTATATTATTATTTCTACTATTTTGTAATTAACATATTATTTTTCATATAAGACTATTAATTAAATCTCTAATATTTGCAATTCTTTTTAAATACAATATAACATTTTAAAAATATTTTATTTTATATATGCTACTTTCATCTCGAATTAATA
The DNA here is from genome assembly GCF_000226075.1 of Solanum tuberosum. Classification (NCBI taxonomy): domain Eukaryota; kingdom Viridiplantae; phylum Streptophyta; class Magnoliopsida; order Solanales; family Solanaceae; genus Solanum; species Solanum tuberosum. The sequence continues at coordinate 128,665 of NW_006239492.1, forward strand.
ATATTTTAAATATTTTTTTTTTAATTTTCATCACTTTGTGATACAATTTGATGTTATTATTAATTTTCACTATGAAGAATGCACAAAATTTAAATGATAAGATAAAAATTATAATTTAAAAATATAATACATAACATAATAATTTAAATAAAAGATAACAATACAATACAATGCATAACATAATAATTTTAAAAATCACAACACTAATTTAGTAATCCGATAGGTCGTTTCTAGATTTAAGGATATTCGAAAAAGGAATTAGTGCATGATTTAGAGAAGTTGTGGTTGTAATTGCGGTTGTGCTTGTTGATTACTTTTTTCAATTATTCGTAGTTGTTCTTTAGAAAATTTAGAATAAAATATAATTTAATATTATATAAAAAATTTCAAAAAATATAAATTTTATATTACATCAAATTATATAGGATGATTATTCGGAAAAATAGAAAGAAAAGATTTATATTATGGAATAAGAAAACAAAAATGAAATAGAAATAATAATATAATATTGAGGAGAGAGAAAAAAGATTCTTTTTTAGAGAGTAAAATAGAGAATTGAGTTGGAGGGTAAAATAGAGTGTAGGGTTAGAGATGCCCTTAGTGATTAGGTTGTTGTATCCTGAAGGGGACAAGTCAAGAGGACTACTGCTGAATCGGTGAAAACATTTGTTGCAATGAACTTGAATCTCCTTAAAGAGAACGAGATATCCGCGCTTCAACCTAAATATATTTTTATTTCTTCATTTTATTTTCAATTGTAATCCTATAATAATGTAATTTTCACCAACACCACATAACACAATCAATGTGATTTGGGAGTGATAGTTGTACCCTATTTTCTATTTGGAAGTCGTTTCACTTATCAACAAGTTTTTATATGAGGTACTTGTGCAAATAATAGGTCTCGAACCAGTAAAAGATTTAGATCTTTATACATGTATCACCTCTTTTACAATTTAAACTTTTCGATAGGACATTTCAAAATAATGTTAACTATTAGTTACTTTACTAAAGACATTGTCATCGATAATTTATGTATCATTTTACTCCCTACTTTTGCACTATACATTCAAGTCCAAGCAACCATCAAATCATCATTAAATTTCAGCTTATAAAATTGAACTCAAAATTCCAAACTTCCTCATATTCTAACCTTCAAAAACAACAAATTGAGAAACAAAATGACATTACCAATAGCTTCTTGTGTCTTCTTGCTTGTTGTTCTTTTCTTACCATCCATTATTAATTCTCAAGATAAAACTCTTCACTTATGAAAGTTGTGTTCCCTTCTCACCAGAAGCATACTCATTTTCCCACACCGATACTCAACTGCAAAACACTATATATAAGAATTTGTATGATTCATCACAATCAGATAGTTTTGATAAATTTCCTATAAAAGCATCAAATGTGCAGTCAAATAGAAATATATATACTCTAGTTGAGCTACTCCCGCCATTTAGCTATGAATTTTATTTAATTCTATGTACTGACGGTAAAGATTAATCCTTTAGACTATCTAATCAGTATCTAGCATGTTAGACGTATAATGTTGACATACTTTTATCATCTAATTAGGTTAATTAGTGTGTACCATTGAAATAATAATGGCAAATTTGGATCAAGTAACCGATTGTAAGAGCATATTTGTGCTAAAGTATTAACCACAAACATGTCTCTTCAATTTCACATAATTCAAGGACATATTAATAGAATTGGGTATTTGTTTTTATTTTTTTTTACAAAAAATACCTTGTCAACGTATAAAATTGAACTCATACATCATAATTATAATTTTTTTTCTTCATTAGGATGAATTCAATGTAATTGGTTCAAACACGTGTGGTAGTAAGTGTTTTTTATCGGATCTTTGTTACCAAAATCAGTCACTTGCCTTGTTGCTAAGAGGTGTAAACAGAATAATAATGCCGAGTCGAGTGATCATCTTCTTCCTCTGTATCTCATCTCTTCTGTTTTTTTCTCTCTTCTTCACTCCATCACACGCCAAAACTCCGGCATCCTCCGACAATGATGAATTCCTCAGCTTCCTCGAAGACTACGACGATTCAACCGAGCCTGATATCCCGAATCATGATCGTCCTGAGGTCCCTTCGGCGCCATTTGATCGTGCCCAAGAGGCAGAGGATATTAATATTGATGATGAGGACGTTGTAGCATTGACTGATAGGAATTTGGATGATTTTTTGGAGGATAATAAGTATGTGATGGTGGAATTTTATACTCCCTGGAATGGACATTGTAAGGCTCTGGCTCCGGAATATGCGGATGCTGCAACAGAGCTGAAAACAGAGAATGTAGTGCTGGCGAAGATCAATGCTGCTAAGGAGGTTGAGGCGGCTGATAACTACGATGTCCGAAGCTTTCCTACCATTTTTTTCTTCGTTGATGGCGACCCTGAACTTTACCAAGGCCGAATAACCAAGTATGTCGTCCAGAGGCGAATCCAAGATTTAAATTTCATGCGTTGAGACATACTATTTATTGAAATTTTAATCATTTTTATACTTACCTTTATGCTTCTATCAAAAGTACTAGATTCAGATGAACCTATTACTTTAACACTCCATCCACCACTGATTTCGTCTTATTCAGCACCATCTCTGCTTTATATATACAAACATTTTTAGTACACAGACAAAAATATGCATATATTTGTTAACAATTAATGTGTGTAAGCCAATTTGAGATGCACTAATTAACAATAACATGCTACATTTTACAAACATAGCTACTAGTATATATACACAATTGTTTAATTGGTATAAAAACTCAAAGATTTGAATTGTTACATGTATGTTAGCTGATTATAAGCTTGGTATCACTATAATGTTGCTGGTATGGGGAATCAATTACTATGATCTTGCGTTTCATAATCAAATAAAGTTATGACTTTAGCTGTTAGATCAATCTGAGTTGAAATTGATGAGGAGTTTTACCTGTAGAAATGCAATTATCTCTTGGATAAAGAAGAAGATAGGATCCAGCGTTTACAATATAACAACAACAGAGGATGCAGAGCGTGTACTAACCTCCGAGGACAAAGTTGTTCTAGCATACCTCGACTCCTTGGTGGTATGTTGTTGACTGCTACTTGCTTATCATTTTTCTCTTCTAGTGAAAGTAATTGTGTTTTCATTTCTCTAAATATAACATCGATAGCTTGTTTTTGTTGTGTATTACTGTCAATTGTCTATCTGCAACATGACATTGTTGTCAATTTCCCTCTTATGATTTGATTCCTCATAAGTTTACTAATGTCCAAACATTTTACAGGGTTCCGCGACTGATCAACTTTCAGCTGTTTCAAAACTTGAAATTGATGTTAACTTTTACCAGACGACAAATCCTAACGTGGCTAAGCTATTCAACATAGAAGACAATGCTAAACGCCCTGTTTTGGTCATGATTAAAAAGGAGCCAGAGAAAGTGGTGCATTATGGTTAGCCGCTCCTTTCATCTCTTTTTTTCGATACTGGAATTGAATTGAATCTCAGCAGGGAGACATCCTTATTATCTTTTTCATTTTGCAATTCAGATGGTAAATTCAGAAAATCTTCAATAGCTAAGTTTGTTTCTGCCAGCAAGCTGCCTTTAGTGACAACTTTTACTAAAGAAACTGCCCCTTTAATTTTCGCAAGTCCAATTAAAAAGCAGGTAAGATTAGATCATTTGTTTAACAACTATTATGATTTTTGTTTTGAAGTGTGTATCTTCTCGTTAATGTATTGATTTTCCCCTATGTTATATGCAGGTTTTGCTTTTCGCCACAGCAAATGATATAGAAAAGTTGTTCCCAACATTTCAAGATGCTGCAAAACTTTTCAAGGGAAAGGTAATATAATGAAGCTTTATTCAGTCTCAAACATATAACAGCATTGTCATTACTTTTGGACATAATTACATATAGTCCGGTAGAGTGGAAATACTGTTAGAACCGGCGCTGTCACCTAATATGTAAGGTATTTACTAGTAAAATCCTCCTGTTTAGTTTATAATGATTGATATTGGAGTAGATTGAGATCATGACTTGGAGTACTATCGTTTTAAGGCTTCGGTGTTAAGTAGGTTGATCAATGCTTGAGATCATGAATTCTAAGGTTTCTGTTTAAGATTTGAGTGTTTTTTCTCTGTTCATTTGTGTGCAATTATCAAGTAAATTATGTAACAGGAACAGATAAACTACCTATCTATCATACACCCAAACATACAAAATTATTTTTGATCCCTTTACTTTTGGGACTATAAATTAGTAACTAATAGTGTGTACATTGACAAATGAAGCTCAACTTTGTTTTTGTCAAAACGGACGATGAGGAAGTTGGAAGACCAGTATCAAATTATTTTGGGGTCACTGGAGATGCTCCACAGGTAACACTTATTCCACATTATAATGGGAACAACAAGATCTTTTGGAAGAATTGGTTACTGATTTTTGATTTATTCCTCTAGGTTATTGGATACATAGAAGAAGATGATCGCAAGAAATTTAGATTTGACGGGGACATTACACTCGAGAAGATTAAGGTAGATGGTCACAAATGGTTGTTAGATGCACAAAATTTTGGCTGGGAATTTCTCTGGACTAACTTGTTTATTGTCTTTTATTCCCCAGGCATTTAATGATGACTTTCTCGAAGACAAGCTCAAGCCTTTCTATAAATCAGATCCGATTCCTGAGACAGTAAGCTGCAGTTTCCTTCTGGCCTGTAACTTAACTCATCATAGCTGTGCTGATTTAATTTCATCTGTAATTATCACAGAATGATGCTGATGTGAAAATCGTGGTCGGGAACAATTTTGATGAAATCATTCTAAATGAATCAAAAGACGCGTTTCTTGAGGTATGTTCAAGAAATGAATATTCTTCCATTGGTTTTTGTAATCAACTGAGGGATCAAAGTTTTGGTATGAAACTTCATTATCTTTTTTTGTTAGATCTATGCACCATGGTGTAGGCAGTGCCAAGCTCTGGAACCAATGTTCAATAAACTAGCACACCACTTACATGGCATTGAGTCTCTTGTTATAGCCAAAATGGAAGGAACAAGAAACGAGCACCCTCGTGCTAAGGTAGTTTATAATAAAATACGTGGTTTGGATTTGAAGAGGACACTATTTAGTAGCTTGATCATCACCTTCTACTTCTTTTATGATCCTTTGCAGTTTATAGGATTCCCGAGTCTCCAATTCTTTCCAGCAGGAAATAAGAGCATTGATCCAGTAAGTGATGTTTATTTTGTTTGTGTTTCTGCTTTGTGAACCAAGCAAGATGCCTAATGTCTGTGATTTTACAAATCTCCAATTCGTTTGAGATGCCTAATGTCTGTGATTCTACAAATCTCCAATTCGTTTGAGACTGAGGCATAGTTATTTTTGTATTTGATCCTACAGATCCTGGTTGATACTGAACCTACTCTAGTGGCATTGTATAAGTTTATCAAGAAAAATGCAGCTATCCCTTTCAAGCTTGAGAGACCAGCTTCTTCTAAAGTAGGCGTCAAGAGGGAGAATGGCAACGCAAGAGATGAATTATGAGAAGAGATTTAACTTCTATACACCGACAGTAGTAGTAGTAGTTTTTCCTTTTACTGTTGGATTGCTTTTCTCTGGAACTATTTACATTACTATGTTTAGGATATAGTTGATTGTAAGAAATTTACTAGCACCTTTTATAGATAAAAATAACTTTTTTTTCCAGTTCAGGTCTCAAAAGCTGCATTCTACTCAAGTTTAAGGAACTCCAATAATATGAGATATGGTGCAGTGTGCTAAAACACCAAGCTAATTAGATTGCAACCTCAGATTAACCTGACTTTCTAGCTGTTCAAAAAAGAATACTGATGACAGTACATTAAAAGTTTCTTGTATCATCATTGCCATGATCTTTATTGGATAACTTCTATCCTTTTTTTGGAAATATCAACTAAGCATCGTTTTCTTTTGATGCTTCACGAGACAGCCAAGTCTCGAATTGTAGAGTTTTCATGCCCTGTTTCAAGATGTTGTTGCTTAATACTATACATAATAACTCAAGTTTGTCTTACTCCTGTTTTTTTTCAGGATTTTGATTCATTGTTTTACAATCAAAAACACTCCATGGCAAGTTTTGCCAGCAGTCTGTTGGGTGCACCTTATTTCTCGAAGGGAAAAGGGTCAAATTTTCCCAATAATATCATTGTCACTGTTACAGATGTACGGGGTTGAGTAGTTTCTTGGTCCTCAGCTGGTACTTCTGGATTCAAAGGTACGAGAAGAGGAACACCGTATCCTTCGTTATACTATTCTTCCAAAAAATCTCCCGACATTACTTAAATGGTTCAAATATATCATCATCTATTAAGGTTGTCCAAGGTGGACACCCAATCCCAATCCCAATGAGTTGGACGTCACGTGGCATGACACCTCAATGACCAACTATGCAAAATGGAATGATTTTAGTTCCTCTGTAATAACCATTCAATGTGAATTAATACAATACAAAAGAGGGCCTAATTAGAGGTTGATGAATTATAAGAAACCAACAGAAGAGGATGGGCACACATGAATCATGATCAATAACTTTATTTTTTTAATTTTATTTTTATCATGATCAAGAACTACACTGAATTTAAACAAAACTTCCTTTTTAAGTTTGTGGCAAGCCAATCATAGCCATAATTAAAATTTCTAACGAGTATAAGCAAAGCAATCATAAAATACTTTAATATTTGTAAAAACTCAAACTTCAGATCTCTCCAAATTTCCTGTGTTTCCAAGCAAACTGTTAGCTGTAATAGTTCCTCCCAACCCCATATGTTTCTAATTATGGCCCATAACAGAAATTTAAAGATTCTAATTGGATCTTCTAATATCTTAAACTTCTACAATTATGTCATTTATAAGATAATTACAAGTAAGTTTCTACTATAAATAGTGATTGTGACCTGATAAAATGATAACTAACCTGTTATAACATGTTAGAAGTTCAGTCTTTACATTGTCGATGTATAAATTAAAACAGAATTCCAACAAACAAAATAAAATCTTAAACCTCCCACCAAATTGAGAGATACTATACTACTATCAATTTGTTTATACAGTTACTATGATTTCCAACTTCTCACCTACCATACAAAGTTTCCTATTTTTCTCTCCATAAAACCCCTCAATTTCTCAAGCACCAATCATCTTTTAAAGTTCAAATTCCCAAGTCCAATTTCTCCTAGCAAATATGATGAGTTATTTTGTTTTCTCTCTTTCCCTCTTAGCAATTTTACTCCATTCTTGCACCCTCACCCTCGGTCAAAATCCTGCCTCTGCTCCCGCTCCATCGGGTCCCACCAATATAACGAAAATACTCGAAAAAGCCGGTCAGTTCACCACATTTATCAGGCTCTTAAGAACTACTCAAGCCGGTGATCAGATCAATACACAATTGAATAATTCGAAACAAGGAATGACTGTTTTTGCACCTACTGATAATGCATTTTCGAGCTTAAAAGCGGGAACTCTCAATTCTCTAAGTTCTCAACAACAAGTTCAGTTGGTGCAATTTCATGTACTTCCTAGTTTTATTTCAGTTTCACAGTTTCAAACTGTGAGTAATCCATTGAGGACTCAAGCTGGAGACACTAGTCCCGGTGATTTCCCATTAAATGTAACGACTTCCGGGAATCAAGTGAATGTGTCCACCGGAATTGTAGATGCTACTGTGGGTAATACTATATATACTGACGGTGAGCTCGCGGTTTATCAGGTGGATAAAGTTCTTCAGCCATTGAGTATCTTTGCTTCTCCGTCGCCGGCGACAGCACCGGCACCGGCGACTCCGGAAACGTCGAATCTGAAGAAGAAGTCTCCGGCGGCGTTGAGTCCAAGCTCCGGGAGCGATGATACGCCGGCGGATAAATCGGGTGCTGATAGCGTGAACGGCGTGGCGGTGTTGGGAATTGGGGCTTTCTGTTTTGCGTTTTGGTTGTGACGTTAGAATTTTTTGACGGTTGTGATTGGTCATGAATCATATTTGTTTGGAAGAGATTATGGGTTGCAGGTTTGGATTCGACGGTTGTGATCGTCTGTGATTTCCCTCAATTTGAATAATTGTGTTTCTTTATTGTTCCCTCCTTTTTCATTTCATGTCTTTTCAATTTGGATTTTCAACTGTAAGATATGAATCAAATTTTGAAGTGGTGTGCATTTATATGTTTTTCAATCGTCACTTCGGCTTCGGCTGTTTATTCTAAAATTTATTTTATACTACTTTACCACCATTACTAGAAATGAAGGTTTTTCTATCGTAAAATAATGGAAAATTTGTGTGATAAAACATGATATTCCTACTAATTTTCTATTGAGCCACCTCACTAGTACACAACGCATGGTGAAAAACAGATTCGTGTTGAAATATAGAGAAACTTCATAATTTTTCTGTGTATATTTTTCTTTTCTTATCAATTTAATCAAAATATCGAGGTATAATATTGAACCTTTTCCATGAAAAATTTTAATGAAAAAAGAGTGTCTTTTTAGTAGTGCGCGAGCACAGTCAAAAGGATGATATGTCATATTCTTTACTTGAACAAGCAACAATAAAACGCAAAGACATAACACATAAACATTGTCTTTAATTTGATCTTAACTAACATCTATTTCCTCCAACTTTGGATATGTATAAGTAGCCAGTTAAATTTGTATAAAATTAAACAAGTAGATTCACATGTCCTATGTGGCGTCTCACACTAACACATAGACGCACACATCCTATGTGGCTTCTCACACTAACAAATAGACACACACATCCTATCAGATCTCTCCAACTTTGAGTTTGCACAAGTACATTATCATAGCGGCCAATCAAGTTTAAATGTCAAGCTAAGATTAGATCCTAACTTTCGACCAACAACAATTAATAGTGAAGGAATAGGCACTAAACTTAAAGAAGTTATACTGATACACAACAAAAATGATCAATTCATCTTTCTCAAAGCCCAATATTTATAATGGCCCATCATATTGTTGTTCTAGTTTTAAGGAATTTGCTACCATACTTAGGGCATTAGTCCAATTATTCTTCCATTTACAAATTTTGCAAACTCTTCCCAATTAGAGAGGTTAGAATCTTAAATCGCTTAAGAGAGTAAAGATGAAAAATATGCATTATGATTTTTACCAACACCTTACTATAGTTCCATAGTTGTAGAATGATGTTCATAATAAAAATTAAAAGGTGCATAGAAAATATATAAAAGTATTTCTTCACAAATGTCACTACAAAATTGTTTAAATTTCTTAGGTCGTTGATACATCTGCATTCGTCAACTTATAAGATAATTACATTTCGTCTCTCACTCACCCAATTTGAATATATATATATATAATCCAAATTTGCTCTGGAATAATGTAAAATTGTGTAACCAAATATAACCTTTCTTGACTCTTTTTGTATCATCATATTTCCCTCTAATTTTCAACTTTCAACTTAGCAAATATATGCAATACAATGTTATTTCAACGAATAAAGTGGAAAAAGAGAACGAACATGTGATATTTGATATATTATACCTATCTTTAGTTGATTTCATGATTTAAAAATATTTTTCACTTTTTTGAGATTCATGTCAAGTCAAATTATGACAAATAAATAACCGGAAAAAGTGTACAAACATTATTTACCTAACCTAGGCAAGAGAATGAAAGTGAATATATCGAGGCTACCTAATACAAGTAGCTAGCTTTGACTACTTTAAACCAACAGAATATATTTATATTTTGACAATTATTTCAAAGTTCGAAGCAGTTGAATAGAAAAATGTCATAATTATTGTATGCTATAAGGTAGGGGCTAGAGTTTTCTCACTGTGACATACACACACACACATTCTCGAGATTCTGTTTAATTTCAAACTTTAGTACTATCGATCTCCATGCATAATTTCCATGCACACACGTTCTCAATTAAGGAGAAACAAAATCACGCTTAAAAGAATATTATTTAATTGATTTTTCGGTATGAATTTGAATGTCAATTTCATAAAAGTTTGAAATAAAGTACATATTCTTGCACTAAATATACTAGCAATTACATTTATTTAAGAGTATTTGAAAAAACGTAAACACATATTAAAAGAAAAAAATATTGATTCTCCAAGTGTACAGAAACAATATCAAATTACAGTATAACTTTAATATATGTTACTCATAATTAATAAAAATAATGTTTGACTATAATGAAGGGAGCAAGAATCATTTTTTTCTTCTTTCAAATTACAGTATAGCACTTTTTTTACTACTATTAATTTTGCCCTTATGATATATATATATATATATATATATATATATATACCAGGCTTAGGAGTTGGGAGTTTAGAGAGAAAGAGATAAATTATTGATAAATATAATTAATTAAACTTGTCTTTTGGCTCAACTGATGAGAAATAGCTGGAATGATTTTGATATGCGTATATATCCCAGCATGCTGCCAAAGCAACAGACAAACGAGTTAACAAGTTCCAAATTTTATAGATGTACATCTCTACAAATCACAACAAATATATTATGTAGACCTCATTTAACTTAGGTGACCACATTTGCACCCTTATTTTAATTTTAAAGTTAAATCATCCGGTAAATATTTGAAGTCGAATTCGAAACCTCTAATTACCTATCCATCACACCCCTCAACCGGTTCATCTAGAAAAAACAACAACATACGGATTGATTAGAATGTTTAACTTGATCATTAGCTCTAAATGATTTTGGCCAAATCAGGCTTTACGGAGATAATGAACTAATTCGCATAGAAAAAAAAAATTAATTACCCAATGAATAAATAGTAATCAGTATCTTACATATAACTTCGAGGGAATCATAGTCTGACAAAGGGTTTCGGTCCAATTTATACGCCCAGCAAAACATAAATTTATAGTATATATTGATAATGTAACAACAATAACTACGACAATATACCTTGTGTAGTCTTATAAATTGGGGTTTGAGAAAGTTAAAATGTACATATATCTTATTCCTATCCGAAAAATAGAAAGATTGTTTCCGATAGACCCTCGATTAAAAAAAATAATCTTTAATAATGCTAGTGTATATATAAGTTAAAAAGCTTGGTTTCTTGGAACTTTCTTAAAACATACCATTATTCCATGATTCTTTACAGATTCAACAACATGCGTACAAAATGATACATAAATCAAACAGATCTTTTCCAAAACTTAAAGAGTAGAATCAAGGAGAAAAACTAATAACTACTCCAAAATCCAATTATGATGGCCACCTTTTTCACTGCTAAAAAAGGAATTAGCAACGGAAAATTTAGTAACTAAACAACAACATCAATCCTTAATCTTATTTAGCAATGGATTATCAAAAAAATCAAATTAGCTACAAGCAATTTAACAACAGATTAACAACGAAACTGACTAATGTCGATTTTCTTTTGGCAGTGTTTGATCAAGGCATGAACAACATGATGAAGAGAACAATTATAAGAAACAAAAAGAGGTACTAGAAGAGAAAATAACAACCAAAATAATTGAAAATTCTAAAAGATTCTGAATATGGCAGTGAGCCTAGAGAGTTCACAGGTATGCAGTAAGCAATTGAACATTCAAAGGAAAATAAATTTGTAAAAAGGCAGAAATATTTCTACAAGCAGTAAGTAAACACAATGGAGGAAAAAAAAAAGGCTGACTTGTGATTGTCAAGTCCCTTTTAACAAATCTCTTCCAACATTCAGTGGTCCCCACCCTTTTTTTTCTCTGACAATTCACAAGATCTCTCAAAATTGCTGCTGCTTTCTCTCTCTTCTCTCATGAACATTGAAGCTTTTGGCCTTCTTCCAACTTCTATTTTTCTCCACACTCTGAACATTGTATCATTCCACTATAGTGAAATAGCATATCCCCACAAGTTTGGACCTTTTGAGTAATTCACTTTAGAATGTGTGTGCAGCACACATAACTTTTTTGTGCATATGTGTTGTATATATTTTGAGTGAAAAACTCAGAGTCAATGACTTCCACTATAGTCGCTTAATCCCATGGCTGAACCAGAAATGTTACCGAACTTGGCTAGCTCATTTTTCGATAGAAAAGGCCTACTTTCATTCCCTCCTACCCCGAGAAAATCTCTTGTTAAACCTCCTTCAATTGCTTCATTTCCACTAAGATTCACTTGTTTTCCTTTGTTGTTACGCGGCATCAAATTGTAAGGATCTGAGTTCTTTCCACTTGCATTACCTTCTAATGAACTCGAATTCATATCCCCGAACAACAGCCTATTTCCTTGATTACTAATATTATTCGTAGCTGTTGATGGAGAGTTCATCATTAAGCCATTAAAATTCTGATCATGAGCAGCAAATTGTCCTTGTCCATTGGTTTTAGAAAAAGACGAGCCCATTAGCCCGAATCCAGCACCAAAGAGGGCCGAATTGCTCCTCGTTGATCCCATTTGGGCTGCTTTTTGTAAAAGTGCAGTAGCCGACATATGAGTAGCTGGTGCTGTTGTTTCATTGTGATGATTGTTGTAGTACATTGAACTTATTGTGTCCGACATATTTCTTTTGTTCTCTTCTTCCTCCTTTAGCAGTACTCGTGAAGGAAGTTGAGACGAGGAAGAGCCAATTCCAGAATCATCACCATTAATGAACCATTGTTGATTATTGTTATGTGCCGCGATTTGGACCAATTCATGATGAGGCAAATTGCTAGTAGTAGAGCTTGACGATGCTACTAAGAAATCATTACCTGGATTCGGATTCATATTATTGTCCAACCAAAGCGGTATCCTTGGTTTTTGTCCATCGACATTATTGAGCTGTGGTTGATGATGATGATGACTGATTGCAGGGTCCAATCCAAGTCCCATAAATTCAGGCCTAAACAAATTAGAACCAAATTGGGGATTTCCAGTACTATGCTGAACATTAGTATTGCCAAATTCCCCATTCAGCAAAATTTCATTTCTGAAATTCAGATTTGCTGTACTTGGAACTGATGTAAATCTTGCACTTTCTTCCGCTAACGCATCACAAAATGCTCGATGTGTTATAAAGCTGTCCTTTCTGTTCAATTTTTTTCAAGTTAGTTGCATTAAATTACACATTTATTTCCTCAATTGACTAATCTTAGGACAGTCCATTTATATATATATTCTCTAAAGCAATAAATGAAAATAATAATAATCTATGCTTCATTAATTTGGTACCTGGAGAATAGAGTTCCACAGTCACATTTATATTCCCTTGTGCCACAAATCTTAGTATGAGCTTTCCAATCAGATTGAACAGCATATTTCTTGGAACATTTCTCACACTTCCACTTCTTCTCGCCATGTTTTCTCGAAAAATGTTTTTTAATACCTGTTAAATCTCCAAGAGCTCGCGATGGATCATGGTGGATACACGTCTTTTCGGGACAAATATAAACTTTCTTCTTGATCACTTCATTTTTGTTCCTTTGCTTTAGCTTCCATGGCAAGTTGTGACCTCTTCTGTGGAGCTGTAAATTCTGGTCCCTCTGAAAACCCTTGTTGCAGATTTCACATATGAATCGATTCGTCGCCATCAGAGACTTTGGTGATAGTGCTATCACTTCTGCATCTGGATCTGTTAATAAACATCACCAACAACGAACAAAAAAACAAATCAATTATGACCAAAAAAAAACTTAAAGAGAAGAATTTTGTTGATATATATATAGTAAAAATTGCTAGCTTACCTGGTTTTCCGGGGAGATTTCTTTTTCGTTTAGCAGATGGATTTGAGTTAGGGTTTGGATTATTACTACTAGGGTTTGAGTTTGGATCTTGAATGAAAGCTAATGAAGAAAGTCCGTCATCAGACATCATTTTTGAGAGCTGAGATTTGGAGTGTGAAGAGTTGGAGAAGAAGGAAGATGATGAGTATAAGTGAGAAGGAACCAAAAAAACAAAAAGAGAACAGCTCAGCTTTCAGAAGAAACCAAAGATTTTGCTGAAAACAGCTAAATCCCAAGTTTACACAGTATAAGGTTTTATTTCCAAGGAAACTAGACAAAAACAATGGTTACAACTACAAGATTCCATCCACAGACTATTTCTTCTTCTTCTTCTTCTTACAGAGGTTTTCTGCTTGAGTGTTTAGCAGCTAAAAAACTACTACCATACAATAATTTTCTCTTTCTCTCTCTATCTCTATCTCTATTTTATTCCTTATCTCACACGGCTTTTCTCCCTATAGTCGGTTAGACATAGACTCAAGTGGACCACTTTCCTCCCCCCACCCCCACCCCTCCAAATCCCCGGTAAAAAGCTTGAGTTTCACTTGAATACACTAATAGAAATACTAAGTTTGTCTGATTTTAACTTGACAATGAATTTAAGAACATAAAAAAAGCGCTTTTAAATTTTGTTGTTTAGAATGGATTAAAACATATTGAATATAGCATATGAAAAGTTAAAAGTAACATAATGCTAAAAGAGACATTTAGTGAAAATTAGTTGCAATATTTACATTTAGCAACAATTAAGTTAATGTGACGGAGGATGACTGAAGGGAATAAGAGTGGCAACAGTAGTTTTTACGTGCAGATGTTTGAATTTATTTTCAACTGAAATTCAACGATACCACTTTAGAGTACTTATGTTCCTTTTTTATGGCGTGACGCTGGTAGTTGTCACTCACAATATACAATATACAATGAAGAAAAGTAAAAAAGAAAAAAAAGAGAGGAGAGGATCAAAAAAGGGGGATGCCTTTACAGCCATTGATAGATAAGGTAAAAATGATTATGCCATTATTGGATTTTGGACCCTTAATTGATTACTGGGAAAGAGAAAAAAGGATTGGAAAAATCCAAAAATAAAAGGAAAGATAAAGAGAATAATGCATATGCTCCCTTAGTACGATGTCGTCCCGTGAAGTCGTAGCTGGAACATATTATGTTGTATTGAGTGGGAGAATTAGGTGGGTACACTGTGGCCCCATAATCTTCCCTACTTACTTTTACTCACTCAATTCCAAACTAATAATTACGTTTCTTCGTATCATATTAGTTGATTATTACAAAAATAAAATAGTTATTTCATATATTTGTCCATTTTATTAAAAAAAATAAAAAAAATTATATTACCCTTAGGATTAATTTATTTTGAAAGTATTTATATTTATTTGTAAAATTCTCAAAAAAAAAATTAAGGGGTGAATTAGAAAAATTATCTTCTTATTCATGACTTTTAAGCATAGTGCAAAATGAAAAGTGATCATTTAATATGAGACGAATCAAAGATTGTGAATTCGAGTCATTAATAGAGTAAAAAAGGTGAGCTTTTAGGAAGGGGTAAAAAAAATAATTACTTTATCTCAGAAATATCATCCCAAAATAATTGTTATTTTAGGAATTTAAGGAAAAAATTGACAATTATTTTTAATCATATTTTTAGAGGTCATTTTGGTTTGGACAATTTTTTTTTCTGAAATTGATTATATTGTGATTAATCATGTATGGAGGAGTTCTTCTAGTATTATTTCTTATTATCTGTTTGTTTTGTTGTATAATTTTAAGACGAAATTATTTGTTTACAAAATATCTTTCAGACTCTTATTATTTATTAAAAAAAATTAATGAAAAATCTTTTAGAGAAAGAACTTCGTTACTATTTAACTTTTTATTTGAAAAAAGGATTTGAGGGACCTTCGCTTAGGGGAGGATTTTTGTCATTTTTATTGTTTTATCAAGTTATAACTAATTTCAATACTAGTAGTCCACCCTCAAATAGAAATAACTTATCAGATACGAATTATGATGCAATTTATTCCACAATTAGTACTAACCAAAGCAATACTAAATTTTTATTTATGACTATCTATAATTATGTTCTATGCTTGTCAAACAGTACACTGAAAGACCCCTTAATATTAATAAGAATGCAAGTATTTAAGAGGCATAAATCAATCTACTTTTACTAAATAGAGGTCACTTGGTAAATTATAATTTTTTAAATATTTTTTAATAAGCGTGAAAAAGAACTAAAAAAAATAAAAATTAAATGAGATATAAGGAGTACTCTTTGTTAATTTTAAGTTAACCACTTTTCTTTGTGAAGTCATTTCTTACTATTGGTTTTTTCTTTGTCTTCTAATCAGGGAAGGAGAAGGAAAAATAAGTGACGTAATTATAAAATTGGAAATCAAATTTTCACCAATAAATTGAAAGTATGATTGGTTGTCAAGCAATCGAGCTATTAGGATTTTCCGTTGTTAATATTAGTCAAGGGAATGTATTGTAGTTTTTTTATATGACATTTAAAATCTAAATTTTGGAGTTAAGTTAGATATAATAGTTATATCTTCATAACAATTACGTATATTCCTATATATCATTTTTAGGTGAAAGAATTACTACTATTATTTAGAGAGTTAAACAATTTTTCATTTCCATATATTTTCTCAAAATCTTTTTAAATATTTTGAACTATATATTAATTTATAAATAGTACTTTTAAAGAATATCAATTTTATTTTAAAAACTTAAAATGTTTTATATCTCATTTCAGATGGACAGGTAAACGTTTTCACCTTCATATTGTAAATCTCTTCATATAAATTATGATTGAACGAATATAAATTACAGTTTATTTATTGGATTTTATAAGAAGAAATAGGATCCGATGTAGACGGACAAGAGGTGGCTTGTGTCTCTTGCAATGTCTACTAGCTAATTGGACACTATCTATCAAACTACAATGCCACACCCGTTTTTTCAGATATTGGTCGTCCCTTTACTTTCCGAAATCAAAATTTGAAATTTATAACTGTTAAATTTATCATCGAACTTATAATTAATTTTCGCTATTGAGTTTGAGTTTGTAATTAAATATTTTTAAATATTTAGTTAATGAACTTTTTATTATAATTACCAAAACTAATTAATTTTTTTTTTTTCTAAATTCATATTTAATATTATAATTTTATCTCAGCCTCTACCTCTGTATTGCGAGGTAGTATATAGTATATAGTAGTACAAGTACAACTTTTTCTTTTAACAAACAGAATAGTGACGGATGGTGATGTTGAGCTAATAATTATAAAGAGTTATCGTTGTTGAAATTAAAAAAGAGAGATAAATAAATAAAATAATTCATCATCTGACTGAGTCACCTCACCAGAAAGGCAGAAACTCTTGCTCTTTCGGTTTTAGGGTCCCCCTTTCTGCTCTTTTATTTTTATTGTTGTCCTATACAACACCAGTTACTGCCAAATGCTAATGGACCATCCACATCTTCCTTTTTTTCCCAACTTCCTATTACTCTTTTTTATTTATTTAATTTTTTATCTTTTACCCCTTGCATCTATCTTCTATGAGTATATTTAATCACGCGTTTGGACATACAATTTGAAATCACGATTTCAAATCATTATTTAGATATGTATAATTTTATATTATGGTTTTGAGTTTTAAAGAAAAAATTGATCTGTAAAAAAAAAGAACCATTATGTTGAAGTGTGCAAGAAATAGACTCATAGTCGATGTAAAGAGATCGTTTATACTTTGTGAAAGAGTTATACTAAAGAGTAGCTAGTTATATTTATTTGAAACTTTGTAATTGCGTACATCTATTTATAAAAGAAATAGGAGATATGTGATTAAATATTAATGTGATGTATTATAATATTTTGATATCTTATTTATGAACTATAGTTGCTCATTGGTAAGATTATTTAAGAATTGAGAATTTTTTTTGAAAGATTTCATAACTTTACTGCATCTAATAATGTCTGCCAACCTACTAAATAAGCACTGCTATTATCACTAAATGATTGTAGTTAATTAATGAGTTTAAGTTATGTACTCCCTCCTCCATGTTTTGATTTAATTCAAATTTTATTTAACTTTGAAGATTAATCAAATTAACTTTTGAAAAGTGAAACTTGACAAATACTAAGACGAAAGAAATTCTTTGTTAGTATTATAATTTATTTATTTATTACATTATCAGATTCTCCACGGTAGAATAACTGTATTTCTTCCCATATATGGCAATTACACTTCTCTATGTTCTGTTCACCTAGATCTTATTTGAATTCTTTTACACACGTACGTATCTTTTTCTTTATATCAAAAAGGCAATGCACGTGTAAGATTGGTATATACATTTAAAAAATAAATTTTTGGCTCTAAGTTAAGTTTACAAATTCGTTAGTGATAATCGTTAAAACTTATACAAGGAGGATAAAAATCAATTATTATGGAATTAGGTAAAATTAACAATTTATTATTAGAAAATAACTATAATTTAAAAATATTATAAAAAGTGCAATATTTGTTTTTATAGCAAATCCTTCTTCTCTCTCCCTTGCCTCTCCTCCCTCTATCTCTTTCTTTGTTTCTCTCTCTTGCCAATATGAAGAAATTCATTCAAATGTATTATATATCAATTGTATTAAATCATATATAGGTGAGAGTATTGTATTTTATTTCAATAGTATTCGAAAAAAATGTATTTTATATTTTTGTATCAATCGTATATGTATTCATACGAATACAATATGCATTCATCCTCTATATCAAATGTATTTATATCCAATCAAAGAGAGGATGAATAGTTGAATACAGTTGTATTCATTGTATTTGAAATACAATTGATACAAAATAAATAAAGAATACAATGCAGCATTAAATACAAAATACGATTCTTTGTATTTCCAATACAATTGATATAAAATGAATACATAATACAATGCAAAATACAATTGTCTCTCCTCACTCTCTCGATCTCGCTCGCCTCTCTTCTTAATATATATTCATTTTGATACAAATAAGTTTGTATTTGTATTGTTTTCTCCAAATTCCGCAAAAAATACACTCTCTCTCCTCTCTCTCAAATCTTATGTGCCTCTCTCCTCTCCAAAAATTTTGCTATTATTGATAATTAAGCAAACTATAGCAATAAAGTGTCTAATGTTTGCTATTATTGAAATTTCCCAAAAATATAAGTCAGAGGAAAGCAGTAAAAAAAATCAGGGAAAAGCCAATATTTCAGTTTTTATTTACCTATAGTACTGCCAACATCAACTTTAATATGAACCAAATGTACATATATACTAAAAATTCGATAGTAAAGTCACGAGTATTTTTAATAAACAGTATGTGCACATGCAATCTGAAATTTTAGTTGCAGGTTTTGCACATATCTATATAACCAAAGGTATCTCTATCTTTTTTTCTTTAAATAAAATGATGGAAAATAAGCTAAGGGGACCATAGTTTATAGTTTACCCAACCACTTTTGGAATTAAGCTATCGGAGTTTACTATTTTGGAATACATGCATGAATTTATTAATTGAAATTTTTTCATATATATAAATTCCTTGTGAATTCTTCAAGAGAGGGACACCCAAACAAACCTCACCTAATCTCATACTCTTTGGATCTTTTACTTAACCCAAATTCTCTTGGGAAAGCCAAAAGTATATTACGAAAATGACTTGACCTAGCAATACACTCACCCAAACCATACAATTATTAAATTTTATTTAAGTTAACGGACCGTACAAAGTATTATTTACACTATCAATATATACATCTAATTTAAATTATATAAATTGACAGTATAATTTTCTTAGCGTATATCATTTACTATGTTTTAATTTGTAAATTACTCCTTAGTCCTTACTATACTCTTTAGAAAGCTAATCGTTGTTGTTTTCTAAATGAACTAATAGTGTAAAAAAAAAAATTATTCTTTCAAAGTCATCAAATTATGTTTTATAATAGTAATTATAAATATTTTTTTACACTATCAATATACTTAACATGTAGGAGTAATAGATAACTAGTTTCGTTTATTATGTGTAGTTAATTCAATATTTTTCTATTAGATATTTAATAACGTAAAAATAATTTTTACAGTAAGCATATAGAATAAGTTAAAGTGTAAAATGAATGTGTGTATTTTCAAATAAAGACGACAAACATGACATTCCTTGGACCGGAGAAACAATTCCCTCCCATGTTCTTAAATAAATCAAACATGTTTGCTACGTTTTATATTAATTTGTTATCTTTGTTTGGTATCTTGTGTTTGGTGACAAGACATGGAAAATAATTCTTTCTCACATGCAACTTAATAAACATATATAGACCTTTTCAATTCAATATAATTGGATACCTTTTCAATTATTTGTATTTACTATACTCTTTTGGCCAAAATCACTATGGAAGTACGTACGTAGTTGAAACATTTCACTTCCTTAGATCAGTTCTATATTACAATTAACCTAAGATATGCTTTATTTTGTAGTATTAAATTTCCTATTAAATTATTCGAGCATAGTTTTTCCTTTGTCAAATTGACCCTCCAAAAAATAGAGGAGGTATGTTCATGTTAAAAAAAGTTTATTTTTTTAATGTCGGTAAATTTAAAACATCTAGTTAACTTGACACACGACTAACTATTTGTTGCAAGTCTGATATGATAATCGGGAAAATAGAGTTAATAATGCGTACTTATAACTGATATGATCTGCAAATTAAAGATGCTGGCTGGCGTAGGATATAGACAAATAAGATGGGGTTAATCAACGATCTATTTTTTATTCTGATGTTTAGTTCTTTCAAGTACTACTTCCAAAAGCCTATATAATCGTAGGCTTTTGACTAAAAGATTTAGGGGGGAATGTTGTCCATTATTGTGTATGCAAGAATTTGTAATGTTTCAAAATATTTTTAAAATAGATGAGTACACTTTTTAGGTATATTTGTACAAAACTGTCAACTCTAAAAGTATTTTTGAATCAAAGTATTGACAAGATCATTTTTTAGGCCAAACTCTAAACGAATGACATTTTTATTCATTTCACATTGTTTTAAAGGGATTTAGACCCTTTTCCAATTCATCAATACTCGATTGATTAATATGAGATTATAAACCTACAAAAAATTGTCTATGCCTCTTTAATTTGTTTCTTTTTTATCCAGGTTAATTACTACTGCTCTAGTGAGGTATTTCCTATTTCAATTTGTTTGTCTTAATTTTTTTTAGTCAATTTTAGAAAATGCATATATATATATGTATAAAATCCAACCTTTTAATTATAGTTTTTTGCGTAACTCGTTTAAATCTCAAAATTAATACAAAAAGGGAGTACTAAATGATAAAAAATAGTGAAGTACAATTATTTCTTCTCATTACTTTGATATGACCCTGGTCTAATCTATTCAGGGAAAAATTTTCATCTAGACGAGTCCAAAGAGCTGACTAAAAATTACTGACTTGACTGCTTATATCAATGACTTATCAAATTATTACTAGTATTTGATTGGGTGCCACATATTTTCATAATAATACCATTATTGAAGCTGCCAGTACTGTTGCGTCCAAATGAATAAATTAAAGTTAAAGATCATCAGAAAGCTTTTATCATTTGGGGCCATACTTTCTATGAAGCCATGTGTTCATTCAAATTAGACTTAACATTACTAGAAGAAGCCTCTGAGAATATGTACTTTCAAGTTTCAACTTATGAAATTCCCAGACAGTGGTTGTTTCAATTGCTGTGCTAAAAAGTGATTAGCCCGCGCTATTAATATAAAAAGCTTTTACCGCAACATAAAATAAGAATCCATTCACTCCAACTTGTTTACAACTTTTTGCTTATCTAAGATCAATGTAAACGCGATGACCTGTGCTGTAGCCTACTATTATTACTTGTATTTTTAGATTTTAAAAACCGATGTACAACAACAAGGATAATCGGACCAACTCTGTCTACAGGACAATGAGAATGGCATCGATGGACAAGATTAAGAATATCTAATGCAAATAGACAAAAACAGTAAGTAGAAATTAATCAAAACAGCCTCACTTCTTCTGACCAGCCTTGGTGACCTTGCCACCGGTTGGATCTTTCTTGTCAATGTTCTTGATAACAACAGTTTGACACATGTTACTCACAGCAAAACAACCCAATGGTTGGGTACTCTGAGAAGGTCTCAACAACTATTGGATTTGTGGGAATCATCTTAACCATGTTGGGATCACCATTTTTAAGAACTTGAGCACCTTCTCAAGTTCCTAGCCAGACAGCATATCAACCTTGGTCAAGATCTCAGCAAACTTGCCGGTAATGAGGGAGGTGTGGCAACCAAGGACAGGGGCATCTCCGTTTCCAATCTGGACACGATGATTCATGATGATGACCAGGGAAGTGTTGGAAGCCCCCTTTGGCTGGGTCATCCTTGGAGTTGGAAGCCACAAAACCATGCTTGAGATCCTTAACCACAAGTCCACAACATTCAGCAGGTTGAATCCAACATTGTCACCAGTAAGTGCCTCCTATAGACCTTTGTGGTGCATCTCAACAGATTCAACTTGGATCACATTTTACTTTTTCCTCACGGCCTTGCTCTGGACTCCATCTTGTGATTGTTCTCTCTTCAACAATATAATTATCTAAGCATGATGGAGAAGCTGCACAACTTTGTTGTTGTTGCTCAATATCGAGAATTAACAATGTTTTCGCCACACTACCACAAAGACGAAGAGTGCAGTGGAAGTCGGACCAAACTCTCAAGCGACCATTTGCACTACCATCTTGTGCTGATAAAACGAGCACAGCATATTCAGAATGTACCAAAGCAGGATGATGACGATAGGCAACAAAGTCTACCCCATACTGAGAGCCCGATCTAGTCACCCAGTTCTTACTTCGAAGGTGAGAAAAAACTTTGAATAAGATAGGAAAAGTTTCCTTCTTGGATGTCATATGCTTCCATAACTCATCATTATTCAGTTCAGTGTCATTGTGGTCAACAACCTTAATGCATTTTAGAGAATATTGAAGGTAAAAAGCTTCTTCCATGGAGAGCTGAAACCATTGCTCATTCTTTTCTGATGTTACCCTAGGTCTACCAAAACATGCACGATTGAGGAGGTCAGTTAATTCTGCATCTGCTTTAAGAAGCACACTCATACCAGAAAGCAGTCCTATGGAGTTTGAGCTGATCAGAAAATATTGGAGCTGGCTGACTATTTCTGAAATGGGATCTGCAAGAGCTTTAACTTGTGCCCCTTGTCCTTTCCACCTCGACCCCATTATTCACGTTCACAACAAAAAAAGGAGCTCTGAAATGACGATACTCTGATTTACACCTGTTTGTTCAACCAACATCGCAACTAAAAGAGTGTAATGAACCAGTTACATAGTTATACAACACATTATCATTAGCAAAAAAAAAACACTAGGTACAAAGTTTCAGAAGTATTAAGTAAATTGCATTTTGCCACAGCAGACATAAATTATGCCTATAAAGTTACAAGGATTAAGAGTGCGAAAATTCTTTTAGTATTACAGAATTCATGAAGTGTTGTGTCTTATTATGTCCAACATACTTTAAATTAAATCTATGAAATGGTAGTTCCAGTTTCATTCTAGGAAAGCACTTTGTCATACAACTATTGGCAGTAAATCAACTGAAATGATCCAAATAAAGAATCCTTTATGATTCGACGATCAGAAAGCAATTATATTGCACATTCATCAAATCGTAACAGAGACAAAACACTAGGTAATTCTTGCATCTGTTTTAGTTTTGGTGAACAAAGTTATCTGTATGTAATTAGTGAAGCGCAAACAGGCCCACACACCATTATCAAATTTTTTTTTGAAAGTTGTAGATTCAATTAGGTCTACAAATATACTTAGAAGAGATGTAGGTTTTAGAAGTACAAGTATATCGATCGAAAGAGATGAGTATGTACTTAGAATAATTGAAAGTAAATAAATGAGGAAATGGAGCTTACCTTTTGAAATCCAAAGTAGAGGGCTCCTCTCCTCCTAAACACAAGCCGCCAGAGCCCAGAAGATGGGACAAGCAAATCAATTAAAGTTGAAGAGGAGGATTTGTGAGTGTTTTTACCTAAATGCCCTTATCTTTTCTCTTAGGAAAATTGGAGTACTAATGAACAGGTTTGTGTCTACTCCAGTGAAACACCACCGTGCTGTTAAATCTAGCATTCCGAAGCCTTAAAGTCAAAAATTATTTATATGTTTGATTGATGAAACACCAATTAAAATAAATCGTAAAGTTTATAATAAACCATCAATTTGATTTCATGTTACATTCAACCAAGCCGATTATTTTTCAAAGTGATATGATATTAACAAGAAATGACTAAATGATTTGGAGACCGAATGAAACTCTAATTAATGGAGTTCAAAGGCATCAATAGAACCCGAAAAGGAAAATCCTTTTTATTCAAAACTCACACTCGCAAGACAACAAAGGAATCAAAATGCAATCTTAAGAAGAAAAAAAAAAAGTAGTTCCTAGATTGGCATCTACCTTTCAAGCCAAAACTCAAACTAGAGTTATTGTTGGATAAATAAAATTTCCAACACTTTTTACTAAACTAATCAAAACCCATGATCATGTCATGCCTAAGCTCCCCACAATCCTCTCAAAATTGGTCTTCTTCTTCCTCTCTGGCTCTGAAGCCTTGTCTTGTGAAGAATCCCACGACGATGCAGGCAATATGACTTGTTCGTGTTGAGCATTGGCAATCCTCTTAAGCCTTTTCTCATTAATTCCAAATGCAGCTGCAAATTCTGGCCCTCTTAAGCTCTGCATCAATGAGTTCTTACCCACCAAGAACTGTTGATGATTCCTCCTTGCTGATGTTGTGAAGCCAAAGAACTCAAAATGGCCATTTGTTGAAGCAATTTGGCAGAAAGGGAAGTACCTTGGCACCCAAAAAACGTCCCCTTCTCGTACTCTGGCATTCATTGCTAAAGTCCCATTTGGATACACAATTTGAATCCTACCAGTCCCTTTTAACACTACTCCATACTCTATTGCTGATGGATTAACATGAGGTGCCATCATGGATCCCTACATTATAAAAAAACAAAAAAAACATATTAATGCGAAGAAAGAGATCGACTATACCATGATGTTGAATTATGTGAGGGTCATTACCGGAGATAGATTGACAAGGTAAACGCCATTGCCAGATTGTTCTAGAGGAGAATAATCAGACGAATCCACATTCTTGCTCCATCCATAATGGTTCTTGAAATTGGGCTTCTTCTTGTAGAGATTGTATACTGATGGAGCTTTATGATGATGATTGACAACATTTTCTCTGTTTACTAAATTAAACAAAAATTTCCTCAATGACCATGTTGATTTTTCCTCTTTTGGGCTAGCTTCTTCCCCAAAATTCACAATCCTCTTCAAGTGAGCTAGTTTTTGGGCCGGTTCTTGGGCCAAGAATTCGGACCACATATTTTTGTGATGAGAACCAGGTATATGCACAATTGGACCAGAAGTTTGCCTGGTCATAAACGTATGTAATTCTTCTGGCGAGACCTGCCATGTTACATAATATTAACTCAATTTTTTCTACTGATAAATGTTGTAAGAAATGGTAAAACTACTTACATTAAGAGCAGTTGCTAATGTGTTATGATCGAATCCAGCAAGGACGGATGCAGGATGAGTTCCACCGCCAATGAAGAAAGACTGTAAAATGTTTCAACATTACAGAAAGTTTTGGGAAGAAAAGAAAGCCATTAAAATACCAATTTTTCAGAAACTAGCTTAGGGTACCTGGAAAGCATGCCATCCCATGGATTCTGAGGTAATATCAATACTACAAGTTATGCGAAGTCTCTGATTTTCAAGTCTATTCTCCAAATAGAAAGCTGATCCAGCAGGAATTGTGTACACATCTCCATGCTTTAAATGCCTTTCCACTAATTCACCGCTATAGATGTGTCCAACTCTTGCTTCCCCTGTATTCGTTTCATCAAAAAATGAATATTCTAGCTCGTTATTTACACTATCCTTATACTTCAAAATGCAGTAATATACAATCTATCATATTATTTTCCAAGCTACAGATCCGGGAAGATGTAATGACCCTCATGGTCATTTCTGTGTCTTG
>NW_006239492.1:154703-195445 GCF_000226075.1 Solanum tuberosum
TGCCATCATGACTTGAGAAATCGGGTCGTGACAGAAGATTATCATTTAAACATAGAAGTTGAACTTTTTTTAAAAAAATCTAGTGAAAGCAAAGATAAAGTTGAATTACCATGGTGAACAAAGAGGATAAGATTGGAATCAAGGTATTGAGGGATGAAGAGACTATTTGGTTCCATGGAGATGAAACCAATATGCATTGGACTATGTAGAAATGAATCCCTTCGATAGCCACCCTTCACCATTCTCATAGACCCTGCATCAGTTTGCACAACATTATGTAACTGACGCAACAAGAACCATTTTTCTCCTTGTGTCCTTTGCTCTATTTCTTCCTCTTCATTGGCACTAACAGAGGACACAAGTGCAGAGAAAAGTACCAGCACTAGAAGCAACAATGTCCTTCTACCTTCCATTTTAACTCGGAACAAAAAAAGCTACCAGTAGTTTTAATTTGTAAGTTTAGTTTTTGGTTTACTTATGACTTAGGTGCAGATTGTAACGATTTATATAAGATAGAATAGTGAGATTTGAGAGGAATTGTTGTCAACCATGCAAATATTTCAGGATTTCTGATGTGGAATGAACGTTGAGATCTTGAAAAATAATCGGTGAACCAAAGAAAAATCATTTGTTGAAGATTGTAATACACAATAAAATGATGTAATGAAATAGGAATTTTGATGACCATTTCAAAGGGTTTCTCTAGCGAAACAAAAGGAAGGGCTTAATATTTACAATTAGCAATTCACAATAAACTTACAAAATAATTTACTACATTGCAATATCAACAAGTACTTAAAAGCCAATTAATGTGACTATTTATCGTAATTTGTGGGTTGATCAAGTAAAAAAATGACAAATGCAATTTGTTCTAAAGTATTATGCAGCATATCTGAATTATATCCATGACAAATTACCCCAAAAGGAAAAAAAAAAAAAACTTGCTACCTAAATGTCCAGACTAGTTTGCCCCTTCTAAAATACTAGATATTTTATTTAATTATTTATGTAAATATCTTCCTTTTTTAAAAATAAATAAATTATTTCCATCCTCCCCCATTGTCAATTTTTCCAAGTCAGGTTTGCAAATTGAAGGCTATACTACTAAAATTCAGATGATTATTATAAGCAAATAGGTATTTGAATGAATTTTAGAAAAGAAGAAAATGAATGACAGAAATGGAATAGAGAAATAATTAAAAGTTATTTGGGAGAGTATTTGGAGAAATAATTAAAAGTTATTAGGGAGAGTATTTTAGAGATTACAGAAGATATTAAGGATAATATCATAAAAAGCTTTTGACAAAGGAAAAATATTTATGAAGTACAACCCAATTTCTGACTGATTTTAATTTATAAATACTTTTTATGTTTACCAAACAAGTAAATAAGCAAAAAATATCAATATTTCTAAGCTAATTTGACCAGCTTATAATTTTATTTTGGTTAAATTCTGTTTTAATTAGGTAGGACTTGTCTTAGTCAAAGCTCAAAACCGACCAAAATATGCTTATTGACTCTTGTTGAGTCGTAATGTCGTATAATAACTTTAAAATAAAACGTTACTTATGAGAGTAAATTAGTAAAAGAGATGAGCAAAT
This sequence comes from Solanum tuberosum, assembly GCF_000226075.1. NCBI lineage: Eukaryota > Viridiplantae > Streptophyta > Magnoliopsida > Solanales > Solanaceae > Solanum > Solanum tuberosum. The sequence continues at coordinate 156,305 of NW_006239492.1, forward strand.
GAAACTGGACCTTTTAATTTGTTGATCACTTGAATTGTACGTTAATTTATTTGATTCAGAAAAAGATTAATTGCATGTCTAACTCCAACGGAACACTAATGCCCTGTTTGTATAGGGTCCCAAAACTATATGCTTGTCAAGTGAGATGCTAATTGAAGGACATAGATCGACGCCTCTTTGGATTCCGAAAAAACAGTGACAAAACGGAATCACTTTGTTTCAATGACATGAGACCGATGAGAATTAGTATGTTGGATGCTCCCCTCTTTGGTACCACCAGAGTTGAGAAATGTTACAATCTAGTCTCAAAATACCTTATTAGTTACTCACAGAATTACCTTTGGCTTTTAATGTATGAAGACGATTTTTGAATGATGGAGGATTTACTGTTATGAACAAATGTATAAGAACTGCATTGCAGCATTAATTCAAATACGATAAGTAAAATTGATGTTGATGAAGTTTAAACCACGATAGAATCCATGTCAAGGAAACCAATCCGTCTTATTCACAACTCAGAAGCGCAATGTGTCTTGCTTCCAACAAGACGCCAAGGAAACAAACTCAGACTGAATAACAGGGGAAGTAAAAAAAAAAATGTAAAGTAACAATATTGGCTTCGAGCTTTGGTGCCATAATTCAACTAAACCAACGACGCACTAGAATTTCCATAAACTAATAAGAACCAATGTTCATCCTCATAGGAGAATCTGACGATGATGAAGGCAAGATGACTTGTTCACGTTGTGCATTGGCAACCCTGTTAAGCCTTTTCTCACTGATTCCAAATGCAGCAGCAAATTCTGGCCCTCTCAAGCTTTGCATCAATGAGTTCCTACCCACCAAGAATTGTGGATGGTTCCTCCTTGCTGATGTAGTGAAACCGAAGAACTCAAGCGGGCCATTTGATGAAGCAATTTGGCAGAAGGGGAAGTACCTTGGCACCCAAAAAACGTCCCCTTCACGTACTCTTGCATTCATTGCTAAAGTCCCATTTGGATACACAATTTGGATCCTGCCAGTCCCTTTCAACACTACTCCGTACTCTATTGCTCTTGGATTAACATGAGGTGCCATCATGGATCCCTACATTTATCAAGAATAGAAACATACAATAAGTTATGCGATTTGAGACTATTGGACCAAAGGTCACCACTTATATGAAGCAAGATGACTTACCTGAGATAGATTGACAAGATAAACGCCATTGCCTGATTGTTGTAGAGGAGAATAATCAGACTCATCCAATGTCTTGCTCCATCCGAAATTGTTCTTGAAATCAGGATTCCTGTTGTTGAGATTGTACGATGATGGAGCTTCATGATTCACTCTCTTGACAACATCTTTTCTGTGTAGTAAAGTACACAAAAATTTCCTCAATGACCATGTTGATTCTTCCTCTTTTGGGCTAACTTCTTCCTCTAAATTCACAATCCTCTTCAAGTGAGCTAATTTTTGGTGGGGTTCTTGGGAAACAAATTCAGTCCAAATGTTTGTGTGATGAGAATCAGATATATGCACAATTGGCCCGGAAGATTGCCTGGTCAAGAACGTTCTTACTTCTGCTGTCGAAACCTGCAGTTTTACATAATTTTGGTTCAGTTAATTTCCCCCACTGTTAAATGTAGCAAGAAATATTAAGTTCCCTTGAATACTCACATTAAGAGCAGTTGATAATGTGGTATGATCGAATCCAGCAAGAATGGATGTAGGATGAGTTCCACCACCAATGAAGAAAGACTGCAAAAGTGTTTTGAGTTACAATGTATTAGGAAGAAAATAGCACAATTTTGCTGAGAAATTAGCTTAGGCATACCTGGAATGCATGCCATCCCATGGATTCTGAGGTAATACCAATACTACAAATTATGCGAAGTCTCTGGTTTTCATTTCTATTCTCCAAATAGAAAGCTGATCCAGCAGGAATCGTGTACACGTCTCCCTGCTTCAAACTCCTTTCTGCTAATTCATCCCAATAGATGTGTCCAACTCTAGCTTCCCCTGTATTCATTTCATAGAAAATGAAAATGACTCATGATATACTCTGACAAAATTAATGAATTCTTATACATATTGAAGTTAAAGAATGGAATGAAAGAGAGAAAATGGATTTTACCATGGTCAACAAAGAGGACAAGATCGGAATCGAGGTACTGAGGGATAAAGAGGCTATTGGGTTCCATGGAGATGAAACCAATATGCATTGGACTATGGAGATTCGAACCCCCACGATAGCCACCCTTCACCATTCTCATAGACCCTGCATCAGTTTTCACAACATTATGTAACTGACGCAACAAAAACCATTTTTCTCCTTGTGTCCTTTGCTCGTTTTCTTCCTCTTCATAAGCACCAACAAAGGACACAAGTGCTGAGAAAAGTACCAGCACTAGAAGCAACAATATCCTTCTATCTCCCATATCAACTCGGTACAGAAAAATGCTTTAATTTGTAAGTTTTTTTAATGATTAGTTTTGGTTCACTTATGACTTAACTGCAGAGTTTAGAGATTTATATAGAGGGATTGCAGAGATTTAAGAGGAATTGTTGTCAACCATGCAAGAATTTTAGGCTTTCTGGTGTGTTATAAACGTTAAGATCCTGAAAAAAGAAATTAGTTTGAAATAAAGAAACATCATTTTTCAAAGCTTGTATACAGAGCCAAATGTTGTGAAACTGCAATTTGATGACCACTTCAAAGGCTAGCGCAATTTAAAAAATGGATTTAAGAATGTATATTAATAAATTAATAAAAAAGTAGTTTTTGTGGCGATGAAGTGTTTGCTGCAACATATTGTTTTGCTTTTAAAAGGCATTCACAAATCACAATTTATCTTTTCTCGCCACTAAAGCCTTTAAAACTAAATCTAACAACTTTAAGTGGATTTTTCAATAGTTCTGTTTTTGTCATATACATATTCCAACATTATTTTTATTTTTTTTAAAATGTGTTATTTATCAAGATATATCAATGATAATTAAACAAAATAGTGATGAACAATTAGGGGCTTGTTAAAGACAAGTTATATTTTAACATAAAACAAATTCTTGGATTGATCAAATATCAAACTAGAAAGTAAATACCAAGATCTAAATTACTATAAAGGCAATGAACTAAACTAGAAGATAAGAGTGCAAAAGATTAAAGATATACCATGAAACTTTAAGAGTTATATATAAAACTCATATATGTGTAATTATATTTTTAATACATATTCTTATAGTCTGTTTTGTTCGGGTTCTTAATTATTTTTGTTTAAAGCTAAAACCAAAACCAAAACCAAATCAAACAAAAAAGATATTCCCTCTGTTTAAAAAAGAATTATCTCCTTTTCTTTTTAATCTATTTCAAAAAGAATGACATCTTTCATTTTTTGGTAACATTTTAATTTCAATTTTCCACGTGACATGTTTAAGGTCACAGGATTAAAGGACAATTTAGTACGTTTGATATAACTTTAATTTAGGACCACAAGATTCAAAAGTCTTCTTTATTTTCTAAAACTCTGTGTCAAGTCAAACTAGGCCACTCTTTTTGAAACGGAGGGAGTAATAATTTTTTCTTTTGGTTCGATTTCCCATGAACACCCCTATTTGGTACATTTAGTGGCAACATATATAATACTCCATCCGTCCATTTTTAATTGTCATGTTACGTTTTACGAAGGTCAATTTGACTAATTTTCAAAGTTAAATTAAATTACATTAATTTGATATTTTAAACAAAAATAATTAGATATTAAAAAACTGTAGGAAAATACTATAAATTGTAAATTTTTGCATATCAATATGATGAAAAAATACATTGTAAAATATTAGCCAAAGTTCTTAATGTTTGATTCTCAAAAAAGGAAACCATGACAACTAAAAGTGGACGGAGGGAATACTTTTGGCAACGACCGGATACACCATTTTTATGAGTATTTATGTCACCACTAAAAGTGGACGGAGGGTGTAACAACTCCAATTTCACAATAGAAACATTCAAATATTATAATCACTAAACTCGAAGTTACAACGGAAAATGGAACTAACAAAGAAAACTATTGTAGGAGATAACTAGAAGAGAGATGAGAAGGATAGACTCAAAGAAAGGAGATGAGAAGCATAGACTCAAAGAAAGGAGATGAGAGGACTAGACATTTTTTTCTCAACAATTTGCATAATCCCTAAATCACATATCACTACCCTTTTTGATGGAATCGTTTCCTTCCCACTACTCAACCCGAATCCCAAATTAACCTGGCCCTATTGCTCGTACTCGACCCAATAGCTCTTGTCATCCCAATAACAACTTGTATGACATTAGTATCTACATTGGGCTAGACTTGGTTCATAACAGAGGGAGTACTTCTGGCAGCGACTCTATTTGATTGTATCACCACCAAAGGTTTTGCGTGGCAACCTATTGACTTCTGGTGACGATTTCTGGTTGCCACAAAAGGTCTCATTTCCTGTAGTAAGCTACATGCATTTCTCTTCCCTTTTAGTTTCACAAATTCTGGCTTCCCAAAAAAGTAAAATCCTTCTGAAAAATTTGGCAAAATAAATCAACATGGAAATCAAGTTTGGAGAATATTAAAAATAAATCAAGATTTTTGGAGTATTCTTTTTTTTTTTTTAAAGTTGCAGGAGACAAACTCTATACTGACATTACTAAGGATGATGTTTAGCTGCATCTATTAGTTTTTTCTCACTTCCTATAGTGACCATGTATGGATAATGATATTAGCTTGACCATATAGAAAACTCTATAGGTTTTACCAGTACAACCCAATTAAATGATCATATGCCTGAAAGCTAAAAACAGAAACTTGTGTAATGAAAAAAAATGGTCAATTTTTCTTGGGAATTTGGAGCTAGAATCAGTTAAAATTTGAATTTTGTTAATAAGGCTCAAACCACAAATAGAAACTATGTCAAAAAAACAATCCGTCTTATTCACAACTCAAAAGGGCAATGCGTCAATCAATTGAAAGGAAAACAGAAAAGAAAAAATGAAGTTCGAAAAGTTGGCTTCGAGCTTATGCCATAATTCAACTAGACCATCTACATACTAGAATTTCCACTAAACTAATAAAAACCCAAGTTCATCTCCATAGGAGAATCCGACGATGATGAGGGCAAGATAACTTGTTCACTTTGCGCATTGGCAATCCTCTTTAGCCTTTCCTCATCAATTCCAAATGAAGCTGCGAATTCTGGCCCGCTCAAGCTCTGCATCAATGAGTTCCTACCCACCAAGAACTGTGGATGGTTCCTCCTTGCTGATGTACTGAAGCCGAAGAACTCAAATGGTCCATTCGATGAAGCAATTTGGCAGAAGGGGAAGTACCTTGGCACCCAAAAAACGTCCCCTTCTCGTACTCTGGCATTCATAGCTAAAGTCCCATTCGGATACACAATTTGGATCCTTCCGGTTCCTTTCAACACTATTCCGTACTCTATTGCTCTTGGATTAACATGAGGTGCCATCATGGATCCCTACATTAACCAAAAAACATCGATAAAACAAGAGAGCAAGAAAAGAAACATGTAAGTAAGAAGGGAAAATTTATGATCTAGAATAATGATTGGGTCATTACCGAAGTTAGATTGACAAGATAGACACCATTGCCGGATTGTTCTAAAGGAGAATAATCAGACTCATCCAATGCCTTGCTCCATCCATAGTCATTCTCGAAATCAGGATTCCTGTTGTAGAGATTGTACGTTGATGGAGCTTCGCGATTTACTCTCTTGACAACGTCTTCCCTGCTTAATAGATTAAACAGAAATTTCCTCAATGACCATGTTGATACTTCCTCTTTGGGGTTAGATTCTTCCCCAAAATTCACAATCCTCTTTAAGTGAGCTAGTTTCTGATGGGGTTCTTGGGCTAAGAATTTGGACCAAATGTTTAACTGTTGAGAATTAGATAAATGCACGATTGGCCCGGAAGTTTGCCTGGTCAAGAACGTCTTTAATTCTGCTATCGATACCTGCCATTTTACATTATCTTGACTCAGTTTTTTCTAATGGAAAATATCGAGGATAAATAAATAAATTCCTCGAATACTTACATTAAGAGCAGTTGATAATGTGGTATGATCGAATCCAGCAAGAATAGATGTATGAGCTCCACCGCCAATGAAGAACGACTGAAAATAATTACAATTTACATGAGTTACTACAAAGTTTTGGGAAGAAAATTAGGACATTACAAGAAATGGATTAAAAGACCATTTTGTCGAAAAATTAGCTTTGGATACCTGGAAAGGATTCCATCCCATGGATTCTGAGGAAATACCAATACTACAAATTATGCGAAGTCTCTGGTTTTCATTACTATTCTCCAAATAGAAAGCTGATCCAGCAGGAATTGTGTACACATCTCCCTCTTTCAAACTCCTTTCCGCTAATTCATCTCTATAGATGTTTCCGACTCTCGCTTCCCCTGTATTCATTCATTAAAAAAGCTGAATATTCTGGCTCGTTAAAGCAAAGAATTTAACTTTTTACACTATTTGAACACTTCAAAATGTAGTAGCAGATAATCTTTCTTATTATTTTCCATGTCACTGATTTCACTTTAAGTGAAAATTAAACTATCTTGTGAAAGCGAAGATGAAATTTAATTAATTACCTTGATGAACAAAGAGGAGAAGATCGGAATCAAGATACTGAGGGATGAAGAGGCTATTTGGTTCCATGGAGATGAAACCAATATGCATTGGACTATGTAGAAATGAACCGGCTCGATAGCCCCCCTTCACTATTCTCATAGATCCAGCATCAGTTTTCACAACATTATGTAACTGACGCAACAAGAACCATTTTTCTCCTTGTGTCCTTTGCTCGTTTTCTTCCTCTTCATAGGCACCAACAAAGGACACTAGTCCTGAGAAAAGTACCAGAACTAGAAGCAACAGTATTCTTCTATCTCCCATTTTCAAATTGTTACACTAAAGCAAGTTATCTTTAATTTGTTTGGTACGATGGAGATGAAGGATCTGTTGTTGTTTATATAGAGGGAATGGTGAGATTTTAAAGGGAGTTGTTGTCAACCATGCAAAATTACTAGGCTTTTCTTGTCTACTTAACGTTTAGATCCTAAAAAATATTTGTTGAAGCTTGTATACTGAACCAAATGGTGTTAGCCAAATTTGATGACCAATTCAAAGAGCTACTCTAGCGCACTAAAAAAATGTACTATTTAATTTTTGAAGATGTAAATACTAAGTTTTACCCTTGTATTAAGGTTTTCAATAAACGTTTAGCATAAACAATTCATAAAACCACAATAATACTAATAATACAATTTTGTCAGGATACATAGAGACTTTAATTTATCTGAACACAGAAAAATATTTGTCATACAGACAATTTTGAGCTCATGAAGTCTTATTTTTACACATATTTTTTTTTAAAAAAAAAAAAGTTTATCTAGGAATGGTCACTCTGGCTTGAACTCCTCTCCCATATCAAATTCCAAACGCAAAATCAAAACCCATTTAGGGTTCTAACAGAGATAATTGAAATCTCAAAATTATAAATTTCAAACTTAAAAATGTGATCACTTAAAAATGTGATCGAGTCACCGGCAAAAAAAATCAGCAAGATGCCCGATTAACTTCCAAATCAGGAGAATGCGAAAACACAAAGTTCAAACCTTATATATATATGAATGACAAAATGCAGTAAAATACATATTTGAAGGACACTAATGAAAATTGACGCATCTTGGTTTTTTGGGTCAAAATTTTGGTCAATTCGATTCAACTTGACTTTAGTCAAAGCTAACTGGCATATCATATTTATTTTTTTATTATTATATATATGAAGTTATGAACTGTTGTATTCGGTTACCATTAGAAAAAATGTATTGTATAAATAAAAGGGGTTCAAACTTGATTTAAGTCACATGTGAAAATCTTGCAAAAGTGTCAATGGAACTATTTTAGTAATATTTTTGAGAAGTTCATGTTAAAAATATGAGATTAAAATTACATGATGATATTTTGTTTTGTTTGTGGTCTAGAGCAGGAACCACTAGAACATTTGTTCTTTTGTTGTCCTAGGTGTATAGACGTCTTGAAAACGAGTCCAGCAATTTGGCCCGAATCAATGAGATTCTTGAACTTATATGTAAACATCATGATTTGGTTTATTTGGGAAGTTAGAAATAACTTGGTGTTGTATGTAGAATGCTTCTATTATTGTGTCAAGTCCATAATTACTGTCGGAAACAACATATCTAGACTACCGGAATTTCATCTTAGTAATGGTAAAAGAGTTCGAACCATCAACACAATCATGTCAAAAAAACAATCCGTACGTCTTATTCACATACAACTCAAAAGGGCAATGTGTCTTGTGTCCAACAAGACTACAGAGGAAACAAAATCAGATTGCATCAAGGGAAAACAGAAAAGAAGAACAAAACAAAGTTCCAAAACTGGCATCGCGCTTTCATGCCATAACTCAACTCCAACTAAACTAATCAAAATTCATAAATTGCCTTGTCACCAGGTGTAGGCGATGATGATGGCAAGATGACTTGTTCATGTTGAGCATTAGTAATCCTTTTAAGCCTTTTCTCGCCAATTCCAAATGCAGCTGCAAATTCTGGCCCTCTCAATCTCTGCATCAATGAGTTCTTACCCACCAAGAACTGTTGATGGTTCCTCCTTGCTGATGTAGTGAAGCCGAAGAACTCAAAATGGCCATTTGTTGAAGCAATTTGGCAGAAGGGGAAGTACCTTGGCACCCAAAAAACGTCTCCTTCTTGTACTCTTGCATTCATTGCTAAAGTCCCATTTGGATAAACAATTTGGATCCTGCCAGTCCCTTTCAACACTACTCCGTACTCTATTGCTCTTGGATTAACATGAGGTGCCATCATGGATCCCTACATTAACCAAAAAACATCGATAAAACAAGAGAGCAAGAAAAGAAACATGTAAGTAAGAAGGGAAAATTTATGATCTAGAATAATGATTGGGTCATTACCGAAGTTAGATTGACAAGATAGACACCATTGCCGGATTGTTCTAACAACATACAAAGTTACTATGAGGCAAATGTACATTTAGTCTGTGTGCGCAAGCCGTCATTAATTACCGAAGATAGATTGACAAGGTAAACGCCATTGCCAGATATTTGTAGAGGAGAATAATCAGACTCATCCACATTCTTGCTCCATCCATATTCGTTCTTGAAATCAGGCTTCCTGTTGTAGAGATTGTACGATGATGGAGCTTCATGATTCATTCTCTTGACAAAACCTTTTCTGCTTAATAAAGTACACAAAAATTTCCTCAATGACCATGTTGATTCCTCCTCTTTGGGGCTAGCTTCTTCCGCGGAATTCACAATCCTTTTCAAGTGAGCTAGTTTCTTGTGGCATTCTTGGGCAATGAAATTGGTCCAAATGTTTGTGTCATGAGAACCAGATAAATGTACAATTGGTCCGGAAGTTTGCCTGGTCAAGAAAGTTTTTAATTCTGCTGTTGAGACCTGTCATTTTACATAATATTAACTCACCTTTTTCTTCTTTTTTTCCACTGATAAATGTTGTAAGAAATGGTAAATTTATTTGAACACTTACGTTAAGAGCAGTTGATAATGTGGTATGATCGAATCCAGCAAGAATAGATGCAGGATGAATTCCACCTCCAATGAAGAAAGACTGCAAAATAGTTACCCGGAAGATTTGGGAAGAAAAAGGGCGTTAAACTAAAGAGAAATACATTAATTGATCAATTTTTTGAGAATGTGACTTGGGGTACCTGGAAAGCATGCCATCCCATGGATTCTGAGGTAATACCAATACTACAAATTATGCGAAGTCTCTGGTTTTCATTTCTATTCTCCAAATAAAAAGCTGATCCAGCCGGAATTGTGTACACATCTCCCTGCTTCAAACTCCTTTCCGCTAATTCATCTCTATAGATGTGTCCAACTCTCGCTTCCCCTGTATTCATTTCATAAAAAAATGAATATTCTTGCTCGTTAAAGGTAAACTCTTTAAAATATCTAGTGAAAGTAAAGACAACTTTTAATTAATTACCATGGTGAACAAAAATGACAAGATCGGAATCAAGATACTGAGGGATGAACAGACTATTGGGTTCCATGGAGATGAAACCAATATGCATTGGACTATGGAGAAATGAATCCGGTCGATAGCCACCCTTCACCATTCTCATAGACCCTGCATCAGTTTTCACAACATTATGTAACTGACGTAACAAGAACCATTTTTCTCCTTGTGTCCTTTGCTCACTTTTTTCCTCTTCATATTCGTAGGCGCCTACAGAGGCCACTAGCGCAGAGAAAAGTACAAGCACTAGAAGTAACAGTGTCCCTCTCTTTCCCATTGTCAACTCGTTACACAAAAGCAAGTTTTCTAATCTTTTTTTTGAATTTAATCAGTTTTGGTTTACTGTTGTACTAACTCTTGGGATTGTGGTTTATATTGAGTGAATACTGAGATTTGAGGGGAATTGTTGTCAACCATGCATGATTTTTAGGCTCTTCTGGTGTACTATAAACGGCGAGATCCTGAAAAATATACTATGTTGAATTAAAAAAAGAAAAACATTTGTGGAAACTTGTATATGTAACCAAATGAATTAGAGAAATTGCAATTTGATGACCATTTCAAATACAATAAAAGAAACGATCTAAGGTATAATGTAAATACACTCATTTTAATTAATCAATTAACACTAATTTATTATTTTAATTCTCTTAATAATTTAATTTTGTTTAAACAAATCTTAGAGAGTTCACCTAGCGGGCTAGCTCAACTTTTTTCTAAGTCAACTCTCTAATAAAACAAAAAGCTTTCTTTTGATTCAACTCACGGCCATGGCGCAAAATAGCAGCTGCCGGAAGAGACCTAATATCCTTATCACCGGAACTCCAGGCACAGGGAAGACGACTACGGCGGCTGCTCTGGCGGAGGTGATGGAGCTCCGCCACATCAACGTCGGTGATTTCGCTAATGAGGAAAACTTGACGAACGGCTGGGATGACACCTTCGATTCCTACTACATCAACGAAGATCTCGTAAGTCTTTATACATTTTCCTTACCCAAGCTCTAACAGGTCAAACCTATCTAAGTTTTAGGTAGATTTCTTAATTTTGACTTTTTTTACCAATTACTCTATTTTTGTTCAAGTTTTGAGAATTTATGGTCCCTAACCCAGAAGTTGCTGCAATGATTGTTAAGGAAGTTTTAAATTTAATGGACACAAACAGTTAAACATTCAATAGGTGAGATTTAAGGATTAGATAGCAGTATTAATTTGAATTTTGTTTAAGTTGTGCTTTTCAGAGTACAACATATTTAGAATGGGAATAAAATGGAACTGAATTGAGTCGAATGGATACTGTATTCACATAGATATACCCAACTAAGTTGATTCGGGATTGAGGTATAGTTGATTGATCAATTGATTTGTACTCTTCAAAGCGGTTTTAACTAAGGATGATCAAGTGATGGAATTTGAGTTTTATATGGTGATTGTGTTGTTTCTCTACCCTGCATTTCATGAGATTTTATTCAATTACGATAGGAAGGCAGGCCTGCAGGGAAGAGAACTTTTTTATTCTATAGTTACAGTTTGAAGTTTTTGTATACCAAATTTTCCTATTTCCAGGTCTCGACTGAGGAAATTAGTTTCCTTTGAATATTAAGTAGCATGATGTTGCTTATCCAGGTATGTGATGCTCTTGAAAACTTGATGGAAGAAGGAGGAAACATCGTTGATCATCACGCCTGTGACTTCTTTCCTGAGTGTTGCTTTGATCGTGTGGTGGTACTTCAAACTGACAGTTCTGTCTTGTATGATCGGTTCACTAAGAGGTACTCTTATCAATTGATCCTTACTTTTCGGTTTGTATGCATCTCTAGTATCGCCCTATTAAATGTCTAGACTGTTTGACTGTCCCAGAGGTTACTCCGATCATAAGCTTGCTAGTAATACTGAATGTCAAATCTTTCAAGTTTTGTTGGAGGAGGTAAAAGAGAACTATCCAGATGATATTGTGATCATACTAAGAAGTGATTCTCTGGAAGATATTGCCAAAAATGTGGAGACGCTGACCAGTTGGATTAGTAATTGGAGCCCTGTCGTATGACTTAAGTATCAAAACAGATGTATTATAGCATATTAAGGCTATAGATAAGGTCAAAATCACTTTTATGTGTATATAATAAATGTTAGGCTATGTATCACTAGGCCTAAACAAGAACATAACACGGCTGAACGCAGGCTTGACCAATACTTTTGTGAGACTATCAGCTAATAGATTTGCTGCATGAACATTAATAACCTGAAGTTACTGAAATTTTAAATTTTCTTATAACTAATACTAACAGAGTTCAAACAAAGAACAAAATCATGTCAAAAAACTAATCCGTCTTATTCACAACTCAAAAGGGCAATATGTCTTGTGTGCAACAAGACTGCCAAGGAACCAAAATCAGATCGCATGAAAGAAAAAACAGACAAGAGGGAAAAAAAAACTAAGTTCCAAAACTGGCTTCGAGCTTTCATGTCATAACTCAACTAGACCATGTCACCAGGAGTAGATGATGATGATGGCAAAATGACTTGTTCATGCTGAGCAGTAGTAATCCTTTTAAGCCTTTTCTCACCAATTCCAAATGCAGCTGCAAATTCTGGCCCTCTCAAGCTCTGCATTAATGAGTTCCTACCCACCAAGAACTGTGGACGGTTCCTCCTTGCTGATGTTGTGAAGCCGAAGAACTCAAATGGGCCATTTGTTGAAGCAATTTGGCAAAACGGGAAGTACCTTGGCACCCAAAAAACATCCCCTTCTCGTACTCTTGCATTCATGGCTAAAGTCCCATTCGGATACACAATTTGAATCCTACCAGTTCCTTTCAACACTACTCCATACTCTATTGCTGTTGGATTAACATGAGGTGCCATCATGGATCCCTACATTTACAAGTAAAAGATAGATGAAATGTGTAAGCAAGAAAAGAAGCATACAAGTTTCTATATATACATGGACCAGGTTAACTATGATTTTCTTTCACACATGGAGATTTGAGTTAATGCGTGCAAATGATCATTACCGGAGATAGATTAACGATATAAACTCCATGACCAGATTGTTTTAGAGGAGAATAATCAGACTCGTCCAACTTCTTGGTCCATCCATAGTCATTCTTGAAATCGGTATTCCTGTTGTAGAGACTGCACGCTGATGGAGCTCTGTGACCCAATCTCTTGACAACGTCATCTCTGTTTAATAAAGTAAAAAGAATTTTCCTCAATGACCATGTTGATTGCTCCTGTTTGGAGTTAGTTTCTTCTTCGAAATTCATAATTCTCTTCAAGTGAGCTAGTTTTTGGTGGGGTTCTTGGGCCAAGAACTCGGACCAAATATTTGTGTGATGAGAACCAGATAGATGCACGATTGGACCGGAAGTTTGCCTGGTCAAGAATGTCTTTAACTCTTCTGTTGAGACCTGCCATTTTACATAATATTAACTCACCTTCTTTTTTTTCCTCTGGTAAATTCATTCGAACACTTACATTAAGAGCAGTTGATAATGTGGTATGATCGAATCCAGCAAGAACGGATGTAGGATGAGTTCCTCCGCCAATGAAGAAAGACTGCAGAATATTATCACAAGTTACAAAGTTTTGTAAAGAAAGGAATATCGATAAACAAGAAATGGAATTTGACTTAGGGTACCTGGAAAGCATGCCATCCCAGGGATTCTGAGGTAATATCAATACTACAAATTATGCGAAGTCTCTGGTTTTCATTTCTATTCTCCAAATAGAAAGCTGACCCAGCAGGAATCGTGTACACGTCTCCCTGCTTTAAACTCCTTTCTGTTAATTCATCCCTATAAATGTGTCCAACTTTTGCTTCCCCTGCATTCAGTTGATAGAAAATGAAAAACTCTGGTTTGTAGTTTAATTTTATACGATGTCACGTGAATTTTACCATGGTGAACAAAGAGTACAAGATCGGAATCAAGATATTGAGGGATGAAGAGACTATTTGGTTCCATGGAGATGAAACCAATATGCATTGGACTATGTAGAAATGAACCCGCTCGATATCCACCCTTCACCATTCTCATAGACCCTGCATCAGTTTTCACAACATTATGTAACTGACGCAACAAGAACCATTTTTCTCCTTGTGCCCTTTGCTCGCTCTTTTTCCCTTCATATTCATAGCCACAAACAGAGGCAACTAGTGCTGAGAAAAGTACCAGCACTAGAAGCAACAATGTCCTTATATTTCCCATTTTCAACTCGTTACACAAAAGCAAGTTTTCTTTAATCAGTTTGGTACAATGGAGATGAAGGATCAGTAGTTGTTTATATAGTGAGATTTGATGGAGTTGTTGTCAACCATGCATGCTTTTTAGGCTTATTTTTCTGGTTTATTATAAACGTTCAGATCCTGAAAAATGTATACCGAACCCAAAAAAAATAAAAATCATTTGGCGACAGAACCAAATGATCATTTTAGCGATTTGATGACTATTTCAAAGGGCTTATCTAGCGGGCCAAGAGAAACGATTTTATGTTTGCACATAAGCATGCTAAACTAATTTTAATAAATCATGAAATAGTAGTCGTATAATAAGGCAGACAGAATAACATTGATATACTGGAAACATCTTAAAGCTAGGAACATTATGCCTTACCCTTCTTATTATATCATTATTATGTCTACCTCTTTTGGATTTTCATACTATAATAATGAACATGCTAATTTATCTTAGTTTCTTTTAGAATTAAATTTGTTGAGATTAAGTTTCTTGTAGCAGTGAACAGGTTTATTGCCAGTTTATGGACCACTTTGTGAAACAAATCTTTGGGCAAACAGTCTCTGGTCTTGCCATACTAATGAACTGGACCAATAAAAGACCCAAAATGAATCATTGGGACACAAGCCCATAATAATCTGACCCGACAGTAAACTGCTAGAGATTTATAATAGGGTTATATATTCCCACAAATATCTCTATTTTGTACTAGTAGTCTTTAATTTTTCCCTCTCCGAACCGAATTATGGATCTTTAATTTTTACCTCTCACAGCCAACAATGAGCTTATAGTGGGCACCCTCAACGTTAAGTAAATCAATCAAAAAAATATAGATGATTTATATTTACGCGTATATGAACGACTAATTTTAATAAATTAACATAAAAAGGATTGTCCCTTTAAAGATAACATAAAAAAGAAATATTTTATGTGATTGCACGAGCAGTGTGAAAAGTCATTGTGTCATTTTGATGATGTAACAATGCAATGAAGGATCATCCAAACACTTTTTTTAAGTGGTCAAAACCTAAAAAGTAAAAAGTAAAAAAATGTCGACGGATAGAAGAGACAAATAAATCTAAAAGATGACCACGGAAGGAAAAAGACGTTCACGGAGGATCCAATAAATTCGGATTTATATATTTTTGTATCACATGATTATATTCATTTTTGAAATGATACTTTTAATATTATTATTTTCATTTTTTAAAATTTTAAATTCAAATTTTTTAATCAAAGATAAAAAAGATCTCAATCATTTCATCGTAATCCTAGCCACATTCCATCATAATCCTGGCGAGTTTAGGTAGACAAGAAGTATGATCAGATTTTTAGTGTGTGTGATATTAAACTTAAATTTATTTTGGAGTATGCACGGCATATAGTCAACTTACAATTAACTCATGTCGGTTTTACATAGTGGCAATGTTGTGATCTAAGCTGCAAAATCTAAAAAGGATATCAGAAAATGACAAAAAAGAAAATCTTACGCTTGGAGATAGATTTGGTGTAATCGTTTAACTAAACTTTTCATCAGTTGTGATCCTTTAAATTTTTACAAAAAATACATACTACTTCTGATTACCGTTAAATAATTTTACAATATCTATTAGATGTGAGGAAAATTATAGAAAAGGCTAAAAATTTAACCAAACATTAAGAAAATTCCCTCAAAATGCTAGAAATTGCAACACAAAAGTTGCACTAGACACAACACGAAGTAGAAGTCAAACCTCAAAAAATTGCGTCGATTCTAAGAAATTTTATTTTTAAAAATTTTTTTTAGTAGAAACGGCAAAATATACATTTTCAAAAGTGACCCCGTAAATTCCTTTTTCGTTACTCTCTGTCAACTAATTAATAATCTACTCCATCCATCCCATTTTAGGTGGCACTTTTCGCATTTCGAGATTCAAACAAGTCTATATTTGATCGTAAGTTTTTCATATATCCTTTTAACATTCTGAATTGTTAATTATTGTGACTTATAGTACTTTTATATAGTTTACAAATATATAAATTTCATTTCAAAAAAATTGAAGATTCCATAAGCAAATGTCCGGTCAAAGTTAAACTGTTTGACTCTCGAAAAATAAAAAGTGTCACATAAATTGAGACAAAGGGAGTATTATCTAACGAACAAAATTTCTTAATTATTTGAAAATGATCAAACTATTCAATACTATAGTTAAGGGACTACGTTAATCGAGCTTTTATGTCAAAACATAATGAATCATTTTTGTTATTTTCTCTAGACTGTGCATGTACATTCGTATTCGGAAGAGGCATTATACACATGACATAAGTAAAAGGAATATTGCTGAAAAGATATATTGCCAACACGCTGCATGATGAAGATCATTAAAAGATTTAATAATTTCATTGAAGTGATAGCAGATAGCCCCCCTGCAGCCACTCATGTGATTAAAAATGAAAATAGTATCATATAGTTAGATATGTATGATCGAAGGAAAAAGACGTATTTATTTGGTTAACCAGATAGACATTTGAGAATACGTGTAATAGAAGTTTTAAAAAAATAGAATAAAAAATATTTAGTAAGAAACACTTTATCATCAATCATAATTTGTATTTGAATGAAATTTACTGACAAATTTAAGAAATTGAGAATATGTTAAGCCATGATTAATTGACATGCATTCACACTTTAGTTAATAAAGTTAAATCGCTTGATTAGATATAAACATTCTGATTATAAGCACTTCCTAAAGTAGGAAATTTAATTAATTAATCAGTTGATATGCAATTTGACAATTAGTTTCTGTATAAGCACATGAGTATCTACTAATGTTCAGTTTTATCATCTACTTATTTTAAGAAAAAAGAACAGAAATAATGTTAATACGCGTTTAAAGGAAACATAAGCCATGATTAAACTCAAAAAGAAACAAGAAAAAGTAGGACAAGGGAACGTGCATTCTCGATTTGGAGTAGACAACTAAATCTTTCTCCTTTGTTATCCCTAGAGAGACACCTCCAAAACTGTACAATGACCCTCTATACACATAGACGTATTCAGGATTTTAAAAGGATGAGCGTCCTATTACAAAAAAAATGCATCTAAAATAAAAATTTGATCAGTTTGGCCTATAGGTTCTTAATATGAACAGTAAAAAAATTAAAATTATATATCCAAAAGCATAATATTACTATATTTAAATTTTAATATACACATTTGATTTAACTATATATATAAAAAAAAATAGGAATTTTCATGTAACACTCTTGAACTTTGAAAGATTAAGAAAAAAATAAAATTAGTTGAAACTTCAAAAGTGTCACCGATAGCCACTTGCAGAGGTGTTACTAAAAAATAATATAAGTATAAGATTTAAATTTCTATCATTGCTTAGAGAGGTGCACCCAATTATTATCATATTTTTATATGATACTTTGAATGTGAGTTCATATATCTATATTTAAATATTTTAAAAAAAATATAACACTACTATATATGATCTAGAAAGAAGAGCATGGGTTCATTGAATCCATTGAACCCCTCTAGATACGCCTTTGTTTATATAATTTATTTTTTCTAAACATTACTCGCTTCAAATTATGTGTCGTATTTCTTAAAAAAAATATATTATCCTAAATATGATTTAGTTTTATATGTATTAATTAATAAGATAATTTATATCTATAATTTAAATTCACAAATTTTAAAAGTTTGTTCAGTTCAAACTTGGTATTCAGTCAAATATCAAAAGAAAAAAGAGAAGAAGAATTGGATCACGCCGCCATAACTTTAAGCAAATATACGTGTTTAGCTAGGAATCCGACAAAATTGGCGGTTTTTCTTTTTCTAGAATTTGACATCTACTGGATTTTTCAATTTTCACTTAAGATTGAGTTAGTAATGTAGGAATTTCTCATATTTCATTCGTATTAAAAGAAAATAAGAAAAAATTTACTCTCTATGTTTTTTTTTTTTTTAACCCAAGGATAACCCGCAGTCTTGTACAGGCTCGACTCAGAAGACATTGAGAGGAGATCAATTTTAAGTCATCCGTGTGGATAACCATCCTTCAAATCAATTGAGTCATCCGAAGGACACTCTCTATGTTCTATATATCTATTTTGAATTTTGTCAAATACTTGTGTAATGTCCTGGAAAAAAAAAAATACTTGTGTAATGTATTTGCCATATTCACTCATGTAGTACTATTTAGTAATATTTGTGTATCTATAAAAAAAATTAAAACTTACTCCCTTAAACATAGATTAATATTTATGATATTATTAGAAACTATTCAAGTAAATTTCTCCAATTATCATTCAGCTTAATTTGTAGTTATCACACAAAAGTGATAGTTGATTTCTATTATTTTTAATTCAGCTTAAGGGTTATTATCACATTTATTTTTTTACAATTTTAAGGATGAAATTGAGGAACGTTTACCATCTGAGTAATTCATCCTTTTGTCACATAAAAGTTATTTAACTTTAAGTTTATCACACAAAATGATTTTTTATCATATAAATTTATTTAATTTTGCTCTAGTTAACTAAAAAATAAAATTCAGCTGAATTTTTATAATTTATACTATCAAAATTATAAAAAGTTAGAATCCACGAAGATATATAGGGGATTTTTTATTTTCAAAAAATAGGGTTACAAAAAGCATCTTGAATTGGTGTGATATGACATCGTCGGTTAAGTGACAAGACAAAGGTGAACATTTCAAATGTAGACAGGTACTGTGTATTTGAAAGACTAAATAGTAAGATTCAATGTTTCATTTTGAGAGGGAATTCACTAAAAATTTTATGGCGGTAGAGGCACAAATATGACATGGTGTGTGAGGAATTACTTTTTAATAAAAAATATGGTGTGACATATGGTGTAAAAACTCACACTATTTTATACAATTATTAATTATTATTATATATATTTGTTTTCATCCAGTGTCTGATACCCACATTAGAACCCGACTAAATTCGAATTCGCGTCGAAAAGTCCCATTGAGGGTAAAGCTCTTCCTAACAAAGGCGACTTTGTACCCAAGGAGACTCAAACCTGAGACCTCTTGGTTAAGGATGAAGGAGTACTTACCACTCCACCAAAACCCTTATTGGTAAACAATTATATATATACAAAAATATCAATTGTAATGCGCAAAAAAAGGAAAAATATGTTATATGATAAATATTTGTATATACAAAATATTTTTTTCCTTTTTTAATAAATTGAATTAGATATAATGGTATGGAAGTGTGGCATTTACATCATTATTTGTAAAAATTAAATTAATTTTAGTGTAATACGCAATTAAACTTTTTAAAAAATTAAGAAAATAACAAAACTTAATTTTATTGATTCGGTTAGTTTGATAATGAAAAAACTAATCAATCCAACGTATATAGTATATATATGTACCAAATGAGGAATTTTCATAGCTTAGTTAATTGACTACCTAGGCGTTCATCTCGTAGGTTAAAATTTCAGTCTTTATTTTATAATTTTCTCCTAGATTTTTCCTTTTCATATTCTTGATTATTTTTTTAAAAAAATAAAAATAAAATCTACAAGCCAATTATCAAATGGAGAAAGATATATAATATAAGAAGAATTGAGTAAATTAAATTCATGATTGAAAAAAAGTGATCTGAAATCAACAAAGAATTAGAAAGGAAAAGAAAAGGTTAAAGGGAAGAAATTGAGAAAAAGAAGTGTGAGAAGCAAAGTAGGAGAGAGAAAGCCCCCACTATCATTCAAATATGATAATTTTTTATTCATAAAAATTAAGTAAAAGTAGGAGAGAGAAATAACAATGAAAATAAAAAAGTAGAATCCACACATTTTTTATTGAAAAATAATCCCTCACACACCATGTCATATTTGTGCCTCTACCACCATAAATTTTTTCGGAATTCACATGGAAAATCAGTTTGATGTAAGCTATTTTAGGTGACCAAAAAGTTTGGCTTAATTAGATTTAATTAATAATATGAAGTGGGAATGGACTTACAAGAAAGAACAAATATAAAAACATCTATCTTTTTAGCTTAAATTAAAGTAGCATTATTATAAAAATATCTATCAAGATCTCGTTCATAGTATATTACAATTTTGTTATCCTCCACCATAACCTTCTAGGGAGTTAAATCTGCTCCCATGACTATATATAAACACAGAGGCAGATAAACCCCGGTTTACTAGATTCTGTTACATTGCATCCATTATTTTTTACACGAAACATAATATTTAAAATAACACTAAAGTTTTGACATAACCTATAAGATATTTCAAAAGTGTAATCATATCGAATTCAATAATAAGAACTTGAAAACTTGAATCAATCAAATTTAAGTTCTAGATCTGTCTCGATGTGCGAATGTTGTTCGTGGAACATACACGTATATCTTCCTTTTTGATCATGTCCAAAGAGTCTCCAGGGTCCCATAATTGTTGTTTTCATCTAGGAAACTCATGTTATTTTGGGTGGTGGCATGTGTAGTACTATTGGTGAACTTGTCCAAAGATTGTTGGGGTGATGTTGGTGGAGATGGTCCCATTTCCATGTAAACAAAGGCCATGAGATTAGCTTGTTGGCATTGGATATTGACAAGTTCAGCTTGTGTTTTGGCTAATTGTGCTTGTAGCTCATTTACTTGTTTTAGAAGTTGACAAATTGCCCCAGCAGAACCATAGACTGGATCCCTCATCCTAGCGTTAGCCTCGTACACCATGCTACTTACAGCATCTGCTCTTTGATATTCCGGCAATTCCTAATCAAAATTGAAAAAAATATGATTTTAGAACAAATCATCCCACGTTCACATAGGGTTCGGATAAGGACCACACACTAAAAGGATGTAATGTGGCTTATATTTAGTCTACCCTAATGTAAACATCAATAGTATATAGTTGATTATTCCAAGCTTTGAAATTGACTAAAATGATTTTACAATTTCCAATTAAGCACTAAACTAGAAAGGGAAGCATCCGGTCGGTTGCACCCCAAGAGTATGTACTGAGACAGTCTATTCTAATGCAAACAATATTAGCTGATCAAACTTGTAACTTATAGCTCACACGAAAATAACTTTATCATTACTCTACGGCTCTCTTCAGTAACAATAGTCATTACATGTCTATACAACGAATGGAACCATGAGAGAGAATTAAGAGTATGATTCTTCATTATTTGACACAAGAAGCCATGAGTAGCTGGTAGCAATAAGCCATGATGGTTTTTTTCTTTTTCTGGAGAACTAAGACAAGTCAATGCACAAGCAAAAAATGGAAAAGAACAGTAGTAATTAGGATGTAAACAGGAAAAAGTTTCTTCTTCAATAATTTATAAAGTAGATGTAGTTGTTGGTACTCATTATAATATGTTATCCAAATGATTTGAAAGCATGTTGGCCTTAAAAATCAATTCCCTCCTCTACAATTCGAAGAGCAACACTAGAATTTCACTATCAACAATTATGATGTTAGTTTGGATAAATAATTATATAACAGTAGGACTATAATTTTTCAAATTGTAGCATTGGACTACATTAAATACTTCCACCTAATTGGTCCGGCCATTAAATAAATTAAATCGTACATGTTAAAACATGTCTCCCTATATTTGCCTTTGACCAATTTTTTGTTGTCGATATTTTTATTACAATTACACTGATATTAAATACAGGGGCAGATCTAGGCGGCGCAAAAGAGTTTACTTGTAATGTCGCTTAGAAGGGGAGTTAGAATTTTGAATTTATGAATTCTAAATTCTAGAAAAGATAACTTATTGAACTGTGAATAAATCATGTATATATGTTGTGTGTGTTAGAGTCTCACCTCTGTAGGATGAGGAAAAAATAGTTGAGCTAATTTTTGGGATGAATTATGTCCAAAATTTATTTCTTTACCTGATATTAGAGTAGACTCATCTCAATTTATAATTATCAATGTTGGGGTACCATATAAAATTTAGTAAAAATTACATAAATCTCGTAATGTTAAGAATTAATTACCATCATTTTCCTACTCTTTCAAATTACCAAAATCCTTTAGAGTTTAAAAAAAACCCGGATATATCCTTCCACATGCGGATACATAGCGCCTGATACATCCCACGGAGGAGGAATGTATCCAAAAGGGGAGGGCCGTATCCAAAAAGAGATAAAGATATATCCAAGAGGGGATTTTTGTAATTTTTCCTAAAATGTATCCATGCACCAAATGTTCAATTTTTGACATGAGGCGACATGTTAAGTCCTACAACGATAATCCTTCCCTAACTTGCTTTTCAGACATAGGACGTATATGCAACAATATATAAAATCTGTTGGGAATACAATTAAATAATAAAAATGTAGTCACTCTATCAATTTAAGTTTTTAGATGAGATGATCACACGCAATTTTAACGTGTATCAGAGCAGTAATAAAATCCATCCACTTAAATTTCAAAGTAAGTGGGGAAATTGGCCTAATTAACAAAAAGAGGAGCAAGTAACAACTATCAAATGTAAAATTGTACCTGCAAGAACTTGATAATATTGCTAGCACCAAAAACACGATGAGCAATGGTGAATTTGATGGGTTCACTGGGAGGAAAATAAGGTGCCAACACACATTTCTCCGCGCATCTCCGCCGTAATATCTTACAGGCAGCACAAGGTGTGGCCACGACCCGCGGCGGAGATGGAGAGTTAGTTGGCGGCAATACGGAGCAAGGAGACGACGGGGTTGTGGTGGTGATCGTCGTGTTGCTGGACTCCATATTTTTAAAATTTATATAAAAAAGTGTACGTGCAAGGAATTAAGAAAGCAGAGCAAAGAGAGTAGTGGGGGTGCTTTAAAACAGAGTAAGTGAAGTCAATATTTATAAGCCAAGAAACGAGTGGCGGCCTGGCGGGGCTGAGAGCGTGGGGGTGGGGGTGACATCATATGTAGTAATATGATATCAACACTTTTTTATAAAAAAATTTAAAACCTTTTTTAAAACGAAAAAAAAAAGAACTTTTGTAGTTTAAATTATATATATCGATGATATAAAAGAATTTTGTATTTATGAAAGGATTCAATATTTCAACGCCGATTCAATGATCAGTCGATAAATATATCTGAAATCGCAATCTTAAAAGTATGATGCTAAAGGTCTTAAATGACGTACTCATAATTTAAAAACATCTTAAATTCGCCTTTGTTTGTATTTTACGTAATAACCTGTCATTTACCATGTTTTATCAGATAACAAGTCATATTAACTAATCTTAATTGAGTTGCCTATCTTTGTTCTTTCTTTTTCTCCTGCATGTCAAAACTGGTTTGGTTTAGCCGATTTTGGTTACTACATTAACCAATTAGGGGTTAATTGAGAGGCAATTAACACTTTCTTGTTTTTTTTTTTTCTAATGAAAGTAAGAAATAAACCAATCAGAAAAATGAAAATTGGAAATTCATATTCCTAGTAAATCAATAAAAGCGGTAGCATTCAAGAAACAAACATATAATAATTGATTTCAAGAATTTTTTTGATTATTGGATAGTGTAATATGACTTGATCATTCTCTTTATGCCAATTAAAATTTAGTTGCGAAATTATTATATATGTTGATAAAGATTATAATACCTTGAACATATATATTCTGTTATGCTGCAAACTTGAACACTTTATCAGAAACAATTTTTCTACTCTGTAAAGGTAAGGATAAGATCGGCGTATATTCAACCTCTCCAGACACGAATATACTGGAAATATTATTGTTGTTTAGTCAAATTATATCTCCCCAAATAATCTTTTGTATGATAATTTCATAAAAACAATTGATAAAGTGGTGGTCTAGAAACCATTGAAACGAAAGTGCACATTGGGAGAAAAAAATAACTCTCCAACTTTCCTGGACTTGAAGTGGCATGAGAAGTCAAAACTACATAAATCTAACTTAGAAATACTCTACGTAACTTGGAAAAAATGGGCTCTTTGGCTTCCAAAATTCCACTAATATGACCAGTAAAATTCGCTTTAAGTTAAATCTTATCGATCAAAATTGGAATTCACCATTTTGAAACTAACTTAATTATCATCTTGCAATTACATTAAGCCACCTGTTAACTTAGATTTTGAATACGAAAAGCGCCATTATGGAAAGTGTTTTTCCTCTTCAAAATATTTGTATTTATCAGTTTATGGGATAATCAATTAAGGACTTTTATCTTCGGAATCATCAAAAAGGACGGTGCAAAAAAATCAAATTTTGAAACGCTCCGAAAAAAAATATAAGATGCTGAAAAATGGTCAATTACTTGAATAGGAGAATCACTATGATTATAGCGTTTGATAATTTTAACAAAGAAGAAAATAATCTATTCAATATTATAAATGACTGAATACTGAGTGACTTTTTTTTTTGTTACAACCTAGCTAGGATTGATCTATACAGTTTTGTTAGGAGAGGAATTAATTACACTAGAAATTTTAATATTGAAGATTAAATGTTGTTAAGATCATTAAAATAAAAAGTAAAGTTGCTCCTTATTTATTATGACTTAGGAAGATAAATAGGTCATATTGATATCATGTTGTCTTTATAGGTTGATATCATTAAGATAATTGGTTCATATTTCCTACTACACTAACCACCACTACATTACGTGTCTAAAAATGGAAAATGACAGAAAAAGGGATCATAGGCTAAAATTGGTGGTTGATTAAGGTGTTAGTAAAAAAGGTCAGCTCGTTTGGCACATGTATTAGAAAAAAAAAATGTCATTTCCTAGTTTTTTTTTTTTGTGACGATGATGTCCAAGTGAATTCATTTTATTTCATTACTCAATATATTGTCGCGATAATGTAACAGAAAAGTACTCTAATAAATGAATAAAAGTGCGTAACATAGATGTTTACCTGAAAATCAAAAGACAAAGATGGTCAAAATGCATAATAATAACACTGAATTGATGGTCAAAATGCCTGGAACTGGTGGCCAAATGTCCTATTAAACGAATGCCCTCTTTTGTACTTAAACATCTCCTTTTCAAGCACTCTGTCTTCTCTTAACTAGTATTTTTTTTCTAGATGCGCGAGACTTGTCAATATGGGCGGAGCTAGCATGAGAAGAATTGGTTTTATAAAACTCAATAATTTAGGTTCGGATGATGTATATTTGTTAAAAATAATAAATTTTAATTTTGAATATGTGTCTCGTCTTGTCAAAGCTACAATTGTTGTGTACGTATTACATTTTAATTTAATTTTAAACACACAAGATGAGCGGAATAGCTTGATCTACATCTTTATAAAATCATTTTTTGATAAATTTATTATATATTTCTGATGTGGATATTATAATATAATATATCTCCAACACGTAATATAGAAAAGTGAATTCACACACGCAGCTTTCCATATATGCATTGATGATTTAGCTGTGTTTATATTGCTGAACTACCAATAAGAGATGTACTTTAATGCTGTTTGCCACTTTTTTTTTTGTTACTCAATTGTATCCATACTCATAAATTGACCAACCAAAAGAATGTAACACATAATGAAGTGGCATTATCTTCGTACTTTATTAGTTCTTTCTTCATTTATTTTTCCTACTTGTTTTATTCTGCTATTTTTAAATTTTTCCTTCCAATCCTGCTTTGACTATCGAAGCAATCTTAATAGGTTAGTTGGTTGACTACCTAACTTTTACTATCGGTGAAGGTTCGATTTCCGACCTTGTAATTCCTTCTCCTCTATCCCCAATTTTTGAATAAAAATTACACTTCTCATGAGTCGAGAGTCAAGATTCTATTTATGGGACTACACTGAATATGTTGTTGTATTTTATAAAGTCAAAATGGAAGTTTGAACGAGTAGGTTGCAAACTCAATTAATAGTATTTACTAGCTAGCTCCTCATAGAAGAAACATAATACTAAATGATTTCGATTTTGATTCAATGAAGACATTGCATTGATCATTTGAATTTCATTTGCTTTCATAATGAAAAGGAAGAAGCATTTAGTGCACACAAAGGCTATGACCAAAAAAATAAAATTGACTGTATATATAGCTATCATTGTCATCAATAAACCCAACCTAATTAGTTGTGCACATAATTAATACTATATATCACGAGGAGCGTCAGAGACCAATATCATTAAATTTGTTGAAACTGAAAAGACTTGTATATACACTCATCTGTGCTTATCCTTTATGTCTACTTGTACAAATTATTAGATTCCTATAAGATGGAATGTTAAGAGAATCCTATGGTTATACTGTAGTTAACATATTTTACATGATTACTTATCCACATAATAAGCATTTGAGAGCACACGCAAAAGCTTTCAAATTTTTTGAATCATAAGTGTCTAATTATAAACATTTTATCATGTGTTTAAATGCTCAATCGAAACATATCATAATTCAAATATCTAAATAAAATATACTGAGAAGTCACAAGTTTAAGAAATGGTTGACATACTAAACAAATTATTTTAACAGTTAAATCTACTTTTCAATGTAAGACTAAAAGCTAGCGTAATCAGTGGACACGGTCTAATGAGTAGATGGATTACAATTGTATAAATTCTAAGTCTCTATGGGACCATATATACTGCTAGAAATATGTCATCTAAGAAAAAAAAATTATTTAGTTGCAAAATATAGTGATTTTACTTTGCATAATCCGGAGGAAATTTCCTTATACAAACTTTCAATGGAAAATTACAGTTCAGTGTCTTTGGATCATCTAATTTATAAAATATGCACAACATATAAACCGAAGTGTATAGATAATGTATGCATCGACCATATTAATAAACTGAACATTTACGTAAGCTTCCCAATTGGAAATGAACCAAAATTGAGCGTGTTAGAGTTGCAAGTTGCAACCATCATGCCGTAAATCGAATTTCATATCATGCTAAATTATTAATTTATTAACTATATAACAAATGCTGATTAAAAAAGCAGTGCTAAAGTTGCCTTATTTCAATCTGGACGTACTTCCTGAGAATTGAAAGGCAATTCAACTTTTTTTTTCCTTCGAGCCAAATAAGTTGAAAACAATGTAGTCAATAACTACCTTTTTGTCTCTACCTTACATACTAGGCGATGTCACATTCATATTTTACCAATAAAGAAAATGAAGAGAGATGAAAAGATAAGAGAAAAATCCCTCATTTGCTTAGTCTCAAGAGAGAAAGTCTTAATACACTAGTTGTGTTAGGTTCAACTTGAGGCAATGGTTATATTAAAATCGACCGAATCAAACCCAAACCGAATATTAAAAATAGAATCATAGGTTTTGATATGAAATTAGAATCGCATCGAATAGTTAGGTTACGTTCTCTTGAATTATTATAATTAAAAAAAAAAAAAAAAAAGTACCAACTGTGTGATACCTGAACAAAAACTAATTTCCTCAATCTGACAAATTGACGTCAGTGCAAAAAAATAAAAACTGTTATAATGTGGACAAGTTTGTTACAACATACCCAGTGTAGTCACACAAGTGGGTTACAACATACGTAGACCTTACTCCTTCCTACCTTTGTGGGATAGATAGATAGGTTGTCTCCGATAGCAAGAAATAGTAGATGTAAGAAACAGTACAACCATTATAGTTGCATTAACAATTATCACCTATTTTAATCTACAAGTAGATTTTGATGTTCCAGTACATTTTGTTAAGCTAGAGTTCAGGAATAAAAAATATTGGAGAAAATTAAGTTCATTCTCCGAATCCAGAAAGCAACAAGACCGCTTATAACATAATAGATTGGAACGAAAGAAAACGAAAACTTACACGCAACCAAGAAGACTGATACACCTAGTAGCAACTCAACTAGAAGAAACAGATGAAGCAGACTGAAAGTTTTTGAGCTCAGCTGTTACCTTCTGCTCATCAAAGTAATCCTGAAGAGCTGTCATTTTAATCTTGTTGCATTTTAAGCTTTTAATTGCATCAGCAGTGGCCAAAGCACCTGCAACTGTTGTTATCACTGGTATCTTATATGCGAGAGCCATCCTTCTTAGCTTCCGGCCATCAATCTGATCAAGGGCGTCTCCTGAACTTGTGATCACCATCAACTGAATCTGTCCATTGGCAATGAGATCAGCAGCATGTGGCCGCCCTTCATGCATTTTAAGCACTCGCTCCACTGGCATGCCTTCTAGTTCGAGTACACGTGCAGTTCCGGAAGTTGCAATAATTTGAAATCCAAGTTCCGAGAAGGCTCGAGCAATTGTAGTAAGATGGGGTTTTGTCAATTCATTTAAACTGAGGAACAGAGTACCTGAAAGTGGCATTTTCTGTCCAGCAGCAATCTGTGCTTTGGCAAATGCAATTGATGACTCATAGTGGATACCCATTACCTCACCAGTGCTGCGCATCTCAGGACCAAGAAGCACATCACAGCCTTGGAATTTCTCGAATGGAAGAACAGCTTCTTTAACTGATACATGTCTGGGGATAACCTCCTTGGTGAAGTTTAGGTCATATAGGGATTTCCCTGACATGACTAGAGCAGCGTATTTTGCCAACGGGTGCCCAATTGCCTTGGAAACAAAAGGAACTGTTCGTGATGCACGGGGGTTAGCCTCAAGCAAGAACACCTCACCAGAAGTAGTAATGGCATATTGACAATTCATGAGGCCACACACATTTAGCCTCTTTGCCAATTTTGTAGTCCACGACCTAATAGTTTCCAAGCATGAATCTGAAACTGTTTTTGTTGGAAGCATGCAAGCTGAGTCACCTGAGTGAACCCCGGCCTGCTCAATGTGCTCCATTATTCCACCAATGACCACATTACCATACAAATCAGCAAGTGCATCGATATCAATCTCTACAGCATCAGTTAAATACCTGTCAATCAGGACAGGGCGCTCCGGGTCTACCTTAACAGCATTTTCAAGGTATGTCACTAATTTTTCATTGTTGTAAACTATCTCCATTGCCCGGCCACCTAAGACATAAGATGGTCGTACGACAACAGGGTATCCTACTTCTGCCGCAATGGCAAGGGCATCCTTTTCGCTCTTTGCAATACCCCCTTTTGGCTGAGCGATCTGTAGTTCATTAAGGATGGCATTGAACCTCTCCCTATCTTCAGCTGCATCAATGTTGTCAGGTGATGTACCCCAAATGCTAACAAAGCCAGCTTCACTTTTGCTCTTAGGCCTTCGCTCATCCAAGTAATTCTGAATAGGAAGAGCCAATTTCAATGGGGTTTGACCTCCAAACTGCACAATGATACCATCAGGTCCTTCCAAGTCGATGATATTAAAAACATCCTCAACTGTCAGAGGTTCAAAGTACAGACGATCACTTGTGTCGTAATCTGTAGAAACTGTCTCAGGATTGGAATTCATCATAATTGTTTCATAGCCTGCGTCCTGCATAAACCAAAAAAATCAAATTTCAAGGTTAAAAAGCAACATGGGAGCAACTTGTAACCATAAAATGCCAACTATGAGAACCAAGAAGAAAGACCAATACATTATTTTGATCTAGTGAAGGATACGTTATATTTCAAATAACAGATTATTGCATAGTGAGAAGGCTTGAAACTTTTTCTTGTTTGTTGTTATATTATTTTTTCCTTGTTTGAGAGCCTTTTGCACTTTTACTACTAAATGGTTGTAACATCAATTAGTAAAGAATTATTTTAGTAGTTTCTGACTCAACAATTCCATGTGATTGGTCTCTAAGTCAACCTTATAATTTTTCTAAGATCTTACTAACCAAAAATTATTAGCATTCCGTAAGAAAACAAAAAAAAACAACAGTAAAAGATGTGGGGAAGTTGAGAATAAACGTTTTCATGAAAACTAAAAACTACAAAATCGAAAAAAATGATAATTGATATGTGAATACCATTTCTGTGTCAAATTCCACATTACATAGAATGCAGCATTTCCTTCTATTAGCAATTTTGTTATTTATCCATGTGTTTAGTTTGAGCATAAATCATCCAAGTCACTAACTAATAATTATATTCAGTATTTGTATGAACTTGCACTTTATTATTTAATTTTTATTCGGTTACTTAAAAATATGTTCTAATAAAAAACCTTGTCAGTATGAAAATCTATTCTACCAGTGTGATATCTCTACTATAGGAGTCTTCTATATTCAAAGAAGATTTCTGTTTTTTTGGTAACAACCTTTTCACAACTTACGCCTCTTCTCAGATTATATTCAAGTTATTCATTGGCAGTTGAAGAAGGATAACCTAAAAGGCAATGCAGAAAAATTGGACCCTAAATCAATTGTCAAGAAACACAAACCTGAAGGGCAAAGGATGTATGACAGCAACAATAATCAAATTCGATGCCCTGTCCAATTCGGTTTGGTCCTCCACCTAAAATCAACACTTTCTTCCTTTGTGTAGGAGCTGATTCACACTCAAGGTCATAAGATGAATACATATAAGGTGTATCAGCCTCAAATTCTGCAGCACATGTATCAACTCGTTTATATGCTGGTTTCACACCCAGAGACAAACGCCTCGACCGAACCTCCTGCTCACTAGACTTCGTCACAAAAGCTATCTGCCTGTCACTAAACCCTCTCTTTTTCACTTCATAGAAGTCATCCTTTGTTAAGTCAGACAAACTGTGAGCCAGAAGGAATTGCTCCACATCTACAAGCTCCCTTAGCTGAGTGAGGAACCATTTGTCTATGTAACTGAGCTCATGAATGTCATCTACCTTCATCCCCCTCTTCATTGCAGCATATATGGCATGGATGCGATCAGGATTAGGAACCCGAAGACTATACTTCAATTTGTCCCAATCCCAGTTCAATTCCTTAACCTGTGCACAGCCCCATCCAGAGTACCCGCATTCCAGAGACCGTACTGCTTTTTGGAAGGATTCTTGGAATGTGCGACCTACTGCCATGGATTCACCAACAGACTTCATCTGGGTTGTTAGTATGGCCTCAGATCCAGGGAACTTCTCAAATGCAAACCTTGGTATCTGCACAATTTTACTTTGTTTAGAAAACAAACTGCAGATGTATAAATATTGGCGATTGGAAAAAAAAACAGAATAACAATTTACATCATCTCCAGTATATAATTTATTATAAAAATGCCAATTAAAATATTATCCCACCACCAGATTTTGAAATATTGTATCAAGATTGTAACAACGTTGCATAGACTCTTGCAAAAGACTTGCTTGCAGCAAATAGAATACTACCATAATTCAAAAAATGAGTTATAGGAATCAAGCTGATGATAGAGATGCAAGGGATCAATTCTGTTGGTAAGAACACATTTCTTTTATCATACACTGGCGCTACAAAATTTTAGGTTGAAATATTAGCCATATTGGTCATAGCTAGGACAAACTAATTCACTGTACCAAAGGAAAGAAGCAGTGAATATTTCTTGTTGTCAAGTCACACTAGCATGTTATAGAGATGAGTATGTTGAAGACATAATGGATACCTTCATGCAGGACTTTGATTTTTAACTTACTAGAAACTAGATACCAGTCTTTCTCCTAAGTAACTGAATCCAGAAAAGCTGAGACAACCGAATGGACATTATAGCATTCTTCAAGTAACATCAGTATGTTATAGAGATGAGTATGTGTAAAGGCCATAGACAGACACCTTCATGCAGGGCCCTAATTCTTAACTTACTAGAATCTAGATACCATTCTTATTCCTAAATAACTGAACAGAGATAGATTGAAATGAATATTTTAGTATTCTTTCATTAGAAAGAGCTCATCAAAACTCTAAGCAGAAAATTAACACAGAAGAGAAACATACTACACAATTCAAGAGAATAAATAAAATAAAAAATATAGCTACTTGCCTTTGTAACTACATAATCAATGGATGGCTCAAAACTAGCTGGAGTCTTCTTTGTGATATCATTAGGAATCTGATCCAGAGAGTATCCCACTGATAGCTTAGCAGCCATCTTAGCTATTGGAAAGCCAGTAGCTTTTGAGGCTAAAGCTGAAGACCTTGAAACTCTAGGATTCATTTCGATTACCATGACTTCACCATCAACTGGATTTACAGCAAATTGCACATTGGAACCACCACATTCAACTCCAATTTCCCTGATGATGGCAATTGAATAATCCCTAAGCCGTTGGTACTCTTTATCTGTCAAAGTCTGAGCAGGAGCCACAGTGATCGAGTCCCCTGTATGGACCCCCATAGGATCAATATTCTCAATTGAACAGATGATAACCACATTGTCAGCTAAGTCTCTCATAACCTCAAGCTCATATTCTTTCCAACCTAACAAAGACTTCTCAACCAAAACCTGTGATGTCAAACTAGCTGCTAGCCCGGACTTACATATAGCCTCGAATTCCTCTCTGTTGTAAGCAATTCCACCACCAGTCCCACCCAATGTGAAAGCTGGCCTAATAATCAATGGAAACTCCCCTATTTTACTAGCTATCTCAAAACAGTCCTCCAATGTGTTCCCAATGCCCGAAGGTGGCGTCTTTATCCCAATATTCTTCATTGCCTGCTTAAACAAATCTCTATCCTCCGCCTTTTTAATCGCATCAAGCTTCGCCCCAATCAACTCGACTCCATACTTATCAAGCACGCCACTCTCTGCCAATGCTACAGCTAAATTAAGAGCAGTTTGCCCACCCATCGTTGGCAACAAGGCATCAGGCCTCTCGTTCTCTAACACTTGCTCCACAAGTTCTGGTGTCATAGGCTCAATATAAGTCCTGTCCGCCGTTTCTGGGTCGGTCATAATAGTTGCAGGATTTGAATTAATCAATATCACCTCATACCCTTCTTCCCTAAGAGCCTTACAAGCTTGAGTTCCTGAATAATCAAACTCACAAGCTTGTCCTATCACTATTGGACCAGCACCCAGTATCAAAATCTTCTTTATATCTGTTCTTTTCCCCAATTTCTCCGTTCCAAGAAACCCCTTTTGAACAGAATCATCATTGATTTGCTCATTTACAATCGAATTCACCCTTTTCCGCAAATGGGTGTTGTTACTGAAAACGCATGGCCGAGAATGGAGGTGCAAAAATGAGGACTTTTTGTAAGTAGACTGGGGAAACCGTGGGAAAAGCTGAGTTGTTGATGAATATATTCTGGAAGACGGAAGAACATAGGAAGAAGAAGAGGAGATGAGCCTATATGCAGCATTTTCACAGCGATTCATACAGTAATCCATCTTGATGAACAACTTTTTCAAAAGGATTCAAGAAAATCGTCTCTGGATTTTACAGATTCGGCGAACGCTTTTTCTGCTTTTTGGCAGAGTGGAACACGGAAGCTTTTTAGTAGAGTGGTGGAGGAAGGATAGATGGTGGGTTCAACTGAGGCTAGGGTTTTAGAAGTTGTAATGTTAATTAATTAACATTCCACCAAAAATAAGAAAATACTACAAAAAGAAAAAGATGGACAGGGATAAACTGATTAGCTTTTGAGCTAAATATGAAAAGAAAAAGAAACTGAAAATAAATATAAATATCCCCATATAAGAAAATAAAGAAAAAAATTAAATTTTATGGCTTACCAAAACATTTAATCTTAAATTTGTTATGTGAAATGTAGAATGTACCAAATATTTTAAAATATTGTGCTTTTCTTACGTAACTATACATGTAACAAAAAAAATTAACAAAATAATCGCATATATATATATATATGATGTTTCGATATAGTATATATATATATATATAACTATACATTGTTTATATACTAATTTATACATTGCAACAGTTCATCTTCCTCAAGCCGTCTAAATTTTTAAATATGAGTTCATTTCAACATTTTGAGTATTTTAGTGTACACGAAATAATTCACGTATTCGGTATGTCTAATTTTAAAATTGAGCTTGAAGCTTTAATGGCTAATGGAGTCTTTCGATCCCGATTAACTCAAAATCTCCTCCAAACAATCTCAAATTTTATATATAAATTTTTATTAATAGTTCAAGTTTTTTAATATATTATTCACTCAAAATGAATCATGTTACAACATGTCGAATTTTAAAATAGAGCAAAAAAAGGTTCATATATTTATTCTAGAAGTTTTGACGTGATTCAATACCTGAAACATTACTTGAAGTTCTTCTCTTAGAGGTAAGCTCATTTACGTCTTTGTTCAACTTGTCAAGCTTGAGTGTTAGTAAAGAATAAGGAAGAGAATTATAGAATTGTTTCATCCTTAATTAGAGGTTTTGAATTTGAGCGTTGGATATGAATTTTTTTTGTTAAGAGCATCACCTTTATATAGGCCTGCAATGCGCGATTCAAATTTGGTTGGGGACTCCAATATGAACTCGAATATCAAATGGAAAATCAAAAGAAATACCGATGGAAAATTAAAAAGAAAAAGAAAAAGGAAGAGGATAAAAAATAAAGGGACATGCACTTCATTGGCAATAATAAATGTCGATTGGTCATTTTATGTAATAAATGAAATTTGATTTATTTTTAGGTGAAAAGTTGAAAATATAAGACTATTTTAAAAAAGTATTTCTTTTTTAAATGGTTGAAATTTTTTTTTTAAAAAAAAACAAATTAAAGTGAAGGGAGGAGTTCGGCACCAAAATGGATGCTTTTTGAACTTTAAACATTAAAAGGGACCTTCTCTCATTTATGGGCGAATTATAACTATCATTTTTTAACGTCATAGTCTCCATTAGCTCTAAATTCATCCAAACCAGCATTATACAAATCTTAAAGGTAGTTCGTCCACAAATGGGCGAACTATAATTTATTTTTGTTAATCCCGCTCACATGAATCTATATCTCTTTCTTCCTCACATGAAACTATATCTATTCACTCCATTTTGGTGCCGGACTCATGAAGGGAGTATTAATTTTGAGCCCATTCTGACAATATTACGACTACTTTTTACTTTTAATATCTACTAAAAAAATTAAAAAAATTCATCAATGTAAATATGTAACAATTCAAGAGCATAATCGTTTGGTTTTTCCAATAGATCGTCTGACTTCTTTGCCAAATTAGATAGAGTAAGGAAAATTAGAACTATTTTCATGATAAATCTAGTTGGTTAAATATATTTAAATATTATGGCAACGGTTAAATAAAATGACATACAGATAATGCCTTTATCAGAAAAATATTCACGTAAAATCATCAGTAAAAATAAATTACTATGCATTAGTATCAAAACTGCACATCAATGGTGGAGTTCAACTGCATTGAGATGAATGAACCATGGCTGTGATTTGGAGCAATACAGAGAAAACTGTAACTTTGATGAAATGAGAAAAATCGTTATTCCTTTCATTTACAATTGGAGTATACATACACGTGAATAGTATTTGAATTGGAAGGTTCTAGAAAGAATCTAACTAACCAGTCTAACTAACTAACTAACAACTCCTAACTAATTAGTTGATTAACTATATGTCTAGATCTAAACATGATTAATACAGTAATTACAATCCTCAATAATTAGCAGCCAAAAAAAAAGTCAATATAGTGACAAATAGAAAAATAAATATTCAGACCACAAAAGAAACACACTAGAAGAAATAACAGCCTACACAATATAATAAGAAGTCGAATGTTACACAACCAAATTTTAAACGAATATGTGTCTAGATGTTTAACAAATTAAATCTAGACTAATAAATTTGACTTATCATTTTTTATTTTTAAAATAAAAATTTATAATGTATGAATGATACTCTACTTGATAAAAGTTAAAATTATTAAATGATATGATTTTAATAGATATTATAGACTATAGTAACATTTAATAGTTTTTATAATATTTCATATTTTTTTTGTGAATGATAAAGATGCATGCAGCATGGCTCAAATATCATTCTTAGATACAAGTTCAAATAGAATATATATAAATCTTTGCATAAGTTCATACCACTTTTTAATTTTAAGAAACAATTTTACCAATCCACTAATTTGAATTTTATATTTAGATTGATTATATTATTGTTATTATATATATTGTTATAAATATAAAATTTTCAAAATTTTAAAGCTGAATTATTATGATGTTATTCTATATTACACGTATACCTTATTTAGTTATAATATTGATGTGAATTCTAAATTTTAAAAATATATTTGTTTAGAGGTTATTAGGAAAATAAAGTATGATATTAATCTGATATGTCTGATGGAATACAAAATTAATGTTGTATCTCTTCAATTATTATTAAATGTTCTAAATTAATGATATTATTAACGATATTAATCTGAATATGTAGGATGGAATACAATCAATTACTATTAAATGTTCTAAATTAATGATATTAATCTGAATATGTCTGATGGAATTAGTGTTGTATCTCTTTATTTATTATTAAATTTTATAAATTAACGATATTAATCTGAATATGTATGATGGAATACAATCATTTATTATTAAATATTTTAATTTAATGATATTAATCCGAATATATATGATGGAATACAAGAATTAGAGGATTATTAAATGTTCTTAATTATGTTTAAGCATTAATTAAATTATGTCAATTATGTTTTAAGCGTTAATTAATTTTATTTATAATATAAACGAACAAACAGATACATTCAAACCAGAAAAAAAAATACTCTAAAAGAAAATAAAAATGATGTTTCAATTTAAAACATTTTTTTTATTTTCTCGAAAAAATCATCTTGCATGATATAAATTAAAGTTGAACGCCACAAATTATAAAACTGAAAATTAATATATTTGCAGACATTTAACAAAGTAAGTCTAGAGTAATGAAATTTAACCTACCATGTTTTAATTCTTAGAAAATCATGTATGACTAGCAGTCAAAACAAATTTTATGACCATAATTACCTATAAAAATTTGGTTTAAGCTAATTAGGAACAAAAAATTAACTTTGTTTGTTAAATGGAAAATTGTATGAAATAGCAAACTATTAATTCAAATAAAATGTTATAGCCATAGTTTATTTTATTTGTAATTCGCAGCAAACATCCCATTTTTTGTCATCTGATTCGGTATACAATTAGTCATTTTCGGTATACAATTAGCCATTTTATACATTTCGGTATAAAATGTATAAAATGCGTTTGTGTTTGTATAAAGCGAGAGAAAAGTGTATATACAAATACAAATGCATATATTTTCGACCTATACACTTATAATTATATAAATACAGATCTTATTATACAAATTACAATGTATAAATGAATTTATACAAAACTGAACAAATTGTATAAAATTGGATGTATCTAGCGAATTATACAATCAAAAGACTCCATAGCAAACATAAAATTTGCTATGGAGCGCAATTATGCAAACTATAGCTATAGCATACACATGTGATTTTTATGTTTGCTATATGTGAAAGTTGTTCGTTAAATTGAGTTGGACTGTTGGAATAATTAATATTAGAAGTTCTAGACAATATTTGCTCAAGCCTAATAACACTATATATATAAATACAATAAAATAATTTTATTTATATCAAATATAGTTAACTTTCCATTTACATTAAAAAAAAACAGTCTAAAATTAGCGATATATACAAATGCAACAAAAATTATTTTCAACAAAATGTTCATATGTATATGCAATTTATCGATATGTATATATAATATATCAATATTATAGAAATAGTGGATACTCGTGTATAGATGATGTACAACTATATATTAGAAATGTTTATACACTTATATACATTATTGATTCAATAAAGTATACATTGCATAAATATTGTTGATACAATAAAGTATACACTGAAGATCAAATTTTTTTCAATCCCAACCAACTATAATCTCCTCTAAACAATCCCAAAATTTAGAGAGCAACTTCCACATATAGCAAACACAAAAATCATATTTGTATGTTATAATTATAGATTGCATAATTGCGCTCCATAGCAAACTTTGGCTATTTCACTATACATATATACAAAAGAAGCAATTGTATAATTTGTTTCGGTATACATATACAAAAGAATCAATAGTATAATATGTGTTTTATAAAGCGAGAAAGAGTGAAAGACAAAAGAAAACTGGACAGGGGAAGATCGTATTTGTATAATCATATGTGTATAGGACGAAAATATATGCACTTGTATTTGTATATACAATTTTCTCTCGTTTTATACAAACACAAACGCAATGTATACATTTGTGTTTGTATAAAGTGAGAGAGGCAAGTGAGAGTGGCGAACGAGATCTGGGAGAGTGGCAAGCGATATCTGGGAGAGGGGGAGAGAGGGGAACGAAAATATATGTATATATACAATTTTCTCTCGCTTTATACAAACACAAACACATTTTATACATTTGTGTTTGTATAAAAGCGAGAGAGGCGAGTGAGACTGCCCAGCGAAAACTAGAGTGGCGAGCGAGATTCACTAGGGAGAGAGACGAAATAGCAACAGTTTGCTACGGGGTACAATTAAATCAAACTAAGGTTATACCATTTAATTTGAATTATAGTTGTATAAATTTTAGGAATCACATAGTTTTTATATGAAATTACAATCTATCCCTATTTAGGGTGTGTTTGGTATGAAGGAAAACATTTTCCGGAAAATGTTTTCCTTCATACCAAACACACCCTAAATAGGGATAGATTGTAATTTCATATAAAAACTATGTGATTCCTAAAATTTATACAACTATAATTCAAATTAAATGGTATAACCTTAGTTTGATTTAATTGTACCCCGTAGCAAACTGTTGCTATTTCGTCTCTCTCCCTAGTGAATCTCGCTCGCCACTCTAGTTTTCGCTGGGCAGTCTCACTCGCCTCTCTCGCTTTTATACAAACACAAATGTATAAAATGTGTTTGTGTTTGTATAAAGCGAGAGAAAATTGTATATATACATATATTTTCGTTCCCCTCTCTCCCCTCTCCCAGATCTCG